>NC_086453.1:120055447-120095447 GCF_028390025.1 Pseudophryne corroboree
CCGGAGCAAGGGTATGTTTTGGCGCCCACTCTCCTGTACTGACTTGGGTACATGTCACATTTGAAAATAAATATTTAAAAATCCTAAAATCGATGACAGGGCCGGTTCTAGACCTTGTGGATCTCAGGGCGAATGTTTAAAATAGGGGCGCGCAGCAAAAATATAGGGGCATGGCTTCATGGGGAAGGTGCGTGGCCACAGCATAGTACTAATTCAGATGACACCTTACTGTATTGTCCGCTATTCACATTACACCGCAAAGTATTGTCCGTTATTCACATTACACCACAGTAGTGTCCGTTATTAACATTACACCAATCAGTAGTACCCCTTATACACTTTACGGCACACAGTAGAGCCCCCTATACACATTACACAACACAGTAGAGCCGCTTACACATGTTATGCTGCAGTTGAGCCGCTTATACATGTTACTCTGTAGCTTATAATGCAGAGAGGTGCTGCTGCAGCAGCTGGGACAGAGAGAGGTGCTGCTGCAGCAGCTGGGACAGAGAGAGGTGCTGCTGCAGCAGCAGCTGGGGCAGAAAGAGGTGCTACAGCCGAGGGGACAGAGAGTGATGTAGCAGGACAGAAGTAACCCTGCTGCACAACTACAAGCAGGCAGCGAGACATATAAAGAGGGTGGGCAGAGCTCCGGCATGTGCCAGCTGTCAGTGTTTCCTGCTGTCGCCTCTGGCCTGTCCTGTTCCCTACCTAGTCTCAGAGTCCGAGTCAGTGTGCGCCCCTCTGCTTTTCCTCCTCCTGCTATACGGCTTTCTGTACAGCGGTCTGCGGTATATTGGGCAGAGTGAGGGGGGGGCAGGTGGTGGTGGTAACTTTTCCGGCAGCCGGAGCTCGAGCTCTACTGGAGCCACCCTCACTACAACCTTCTGATGAAACCGTGGTTTGATTTTCACGGAGAAACATGTTAAGGACATCTCACGCTGCTGTTTTTCCCTGAGATCTACACAAGCACAGCACCACAGTCCGGACTCCAGCACACGGCAAACTGCCTGAATTCTGCCAGAAAAAGGAATGAACTGTTCACCTAGTTGGCGCAATGCTGCCCGTCCACTAGTACAAACACCTACGTAAAAATCACCGTTTTACATGAACAGATTAAACTATAAAAGAGAGCGGTGTTTATATATGTCCAAAGCGCATGTGAAACAAATAATAGAAAAGGTACATTCCTTTCTTTTACTGAAGGTAAGCGATGTTCTTCATAAGGGTTTCACTGATGGAACTTTCCTCCTGAAGATATCGTATCGTGGTCATGCAAATGAAAGAAGAGGGACAAATGTGTAGACCAATTTTCACACAGAACTCAAATTCAATCTTCTACATCACTAGGATAAAAGGGCGTACCCAACTCACACAGAGACAAGCGAGTTGAAACCCTTAAAGGTATCTTTAAGAAATTCCTTTCAACATGGACATGAAGATTTCAAACGTACCCAGAACTCACACTGATGGCGAGATGGAGAAACACATAAAGGTATCTTTCAAGCCTGTCAGAGGCGTAACCCCACTTTCACAAAATGGAAGTAAAACACATATATATATATATAGGTACCTTTCTCAGGAAACAATAAGATGCGTACCACAACTCACTCAAAGTTAGGGTAGATGACTCCTATCAAGGTATCTTTAGCCTTTAAACACTTGATCTGTGCAGGGGGATGATATCCCAGAAAAATTCATGAGTAAACCAAGAAAAAAACTCCTCTTTGTAGATATAAAAGGAGGATTTATTTACAGCAGTCCGAAATACATCAGAGGTACTTCCAAATAAAAACAAGATAATAAAATCACAGAAAAGATAAAATAAAAATAAGGTAAAAAAATCCGGGTTGGGTCATCCAGACTACTCACAGTACAGCTGTTCTACGCGTTTCGGTCCTTAACTGGACCTTTATGCCTGAATTCTGCAGCTACGAACGGCGCCCTCCCTCCCCGGTGAACTGAATAGAACACCGCCGCTCCCACCAACCACAACGGATTCCGCATGCTGACAGCCAGCCTCACATGAGACTCTAAGGAATAAGTGGTGAGCACAAAATTGTTTAGCGGTCGGGGGAGGTAGCAGCATAGCGCCCATCGTTTATACAGCTGAACATTCACCATCTAGTGAACACCATTCACATTCCCAAAACATATTGGGGCTTTATAATTTGCTTTGGAGCGAACCAGCCACACTGGTCTTTTGGATGTGGACATCTGTGCAATATACAATTGGGATACAGTATATGTCAGCGTGTAAATAATATCAGCAGTGAGAATAATTATTTTATGAAAATATGCATTGCATTTTTTATGCTTTTATTTTATGTGATTGAATAAAATGTTTATATAGTAATGATCAGTATCTAGCGCTCTCTTGTGATATTGCATGTTTCACAATTACCCTCACTACACCCCTGCGTGCAGGTTGCAAAACTAGGGTATAAGGTAGTCTTTTCCTGCAACGCCACGCCACTTTCAGCAAAGCCACACCCATTTTAATGAAGCCATACACCTTTTTTGGCACGCGCAAATTCTTCACTTTGATAGTGCCAATTATGAGGGGGGAAATGGTTGCGCCAGAGAATTATTTGGCTTGGGGGAGAAAAATTTCTAGTTACGCCACTGTCGCTGGGTGACTAAGCTAAGCAACACAAGTGTGTGGCACAAACTCCTGGCCCATCTAGGAGTGGCACTGCAGTGGCAGACAGGATGGCAGATTTAAAAACTAAGCCCCAAACAGCACATCATGCAAAGTAGATAATTTCAATTTTTTCTGATTATTAATTTTTGCTTCTTGCTTCTATGACATTGGGCATCGGCCTTAGCAGACAACGTTGATGGAATTGCATCGTCAATGTCATGACTGGTGACAGCAGCAGCTTCAGCACTAGTACTAGGAACTGGAAGTGGTTCCTGATTTTCCACTATTTTTTTCCTCCAAATTGTTGTTCTCCATTTCACAGGACAGCACCCCTTTATTATTACAGCACACAGAACAGTGCCACTTTATTTTCACAGCACCCCTGTATACTTACAGCATACAGGAGCAGTGTGCTTTTCATTTTTAACTGCACCCAAACTTTTATAGCAGACAGGGCCAGTGTAATGTAAACAAAGGAATTGGGTTCTTTAAAATGTGCGCAAGGCAGCTTTAACCAGTAAAAAATGTCTAGTAGGATGTCACCCCACCCCAAAAAGAAACAGAAATTTTCACAAGGAAAAGACAATTTTTTTTAGGTATAAGCGCCAAAATGGAGAAAAATGGGTAATAGATGTATATATACGTCCCTTGAAGGTGTTAACAATCGATTGTTCCTCAATTATTCACAGGATGTCCTCAATTGGTATAGACGATGACCAGTGGTTTTTGTATGGAAACAAAAAAAACAGACATACAATGTATAGTATTGTTTTGCATAAAGAGTTCTTTTCATACACAGAATTAACCTAATCCCAATAGGAAAAAGTTAAAGTAGTGGCATAAGGAGGGAGTCTATATATGGTGCGTACCCCAACTCACACTAGGAGGGGCAAATATGTGCACAGAAAGGTTTCTTTAGAAATTCTTCACCCTCTTTGTGTATCCTTCACCATAAAGTATGCGTGGAAGAGCATACCTAGACTCACTTTAAGATGAAAGCGAGTCAAATATATAAAGGTATCTTTTTATCCTATTACTGCTATGTCAGATGGAGATGCGTACCACACTCACGGGACAAGAAGTGGAGACAATCCTATCAAGGTTTCTTTAGGATCCAAGATGCACTTCCCAACTTCTGAAAATTGCTCAAAAAGATGGTTCCCAATGGGAGCAGATCATACCCAGTGATTTTGTATGGAAAAAAAAAAGAAGCAGGCATACAATGTGTAGTATTGTTGTATATCCAGTTTCCTTATTAAATAGATAAAGTTATCCTTATCCTATCAGGATAGGGGGGGACATTACCATGAACAGAGAGTCTGTATAGAATGCGTACCCCAACTCACAATAGAGGGGATGAATGTGTGCACAAAAAGGTTTCTTTAGAAATTCTTCACCCTCTTACAGTGTCCTTCACCATGTGGTATGTATGGGAGAGCATACCTCAACTCACTTTAAAGTGGGGAAAGACAGGTGTGTAAAGGTATCTTTACTCCTATATGGTTGTGTCGATAAAGGTGCGTACCACACTCACGGAATATATGGTGAAGATGTTCCCATAAAGGTATCTTTTAAGTCCACCACTGTTTCGGACTCCAAAAAAACCCAGTATATGGTATGGCAATTCCAAATCACAAAAAAAGGAAAAAGTACCAATCAGTCCGATTGTTCTTTTTAAATTTTAATAAAAACAACCCAAAGTTGGGAAAACACAAAACATGCACATGAAATAACACTTGGTTACTCCACAAGAAGGAGCTCAAAATAGAAACATGAATTACACCGAAAAAATAAAAAAAAATTTTTTTTAAAAGGTCCAGAATTTCATAAAATCCATTTAAATTGTATAAAATACCTCAAAAGTTAGCTTCTTAGAGAAAACGAGGTAGCACAGTGCCCAGTGTTTGTCGACGCGTTTCGGCTCTACAGGAGCCTTCCTCAAGACATGTGGGCACTGTGCAGCCCCATGCTATTTATCTGGGCACCAGCCAATGGAGTGTGTGGGAAGTGACCTCACACTGATGAGCTCATTTACATTCAATAGGATTAAAAACGTATTTTAATATGTACTGGTTTAGGGAAAATCCTCTCCCAAGCCAGCATTTAATATAAAACCTGTTATTTAAACAAATTAAAAAAACATTATATAATCGGACAGGAAGCAGAGAACAGAGGGATGTGGGCTAGATAAATTATTCCCTCATAAACAACGAGCAGTGGGGACAGTTCCCTACTACTAAATATCCCAGCTAAACGGCGTCTGCGCATAGCGCTCGCCGCTGGTTTCCTAGTCGCGCATGCATGCGTTCCACGGCGCATGCATGCGTTCCACGGTCTATTCCCGGAAGCGGACGCCAGGCGATGACGCCATTTGCGTTCCAACGCTCGTTTTGTGCGTTCCGCATGGAATTAAATAGAACAGTATCATACCAGGGACATAAAAAGATGCTTTATCCAGCGGTACATATCCCCCATGGCATACAGACTGTGAAAAATGCAAACTACTACACAGCATCTTATCATTAATGTATAAGAGATACACATTTTAAGATTTACAGGTAAAACTTATAATACCAATAATCGCTCAGTTATTACATACAAGATGTGTCAACAGTTATATAAGTAATAAAAGATCTTTCATCTTTCCTCTTCTTATTATTTTTTGTCTGGGACGTTGTCCATATTGTTATCATAAAGTCCATAGGATAACTCAGTCCAAAGGATTATAAGGTTCCACATAGTGTGTATCCATGAAAGGTGGATAATGGGATCTCTAGAAAAAACACGAGAAGATGATCGAACAACCTAAATACCATAAAAACTTCCTATTTTAAAGAAACCATTTTAGCTCGAAGTCCTTATTGAGGCCCTGTGGCACTAGAGTTTTGGTGGAATAAATACAATTCATTTCTAATTTTGCTAAAGATTTCGCTATACTCCCACCTCTAATGTTACCCTTAACAGTCCTGATGCCATAAAATGCTTTAATAAACTTGGTAGAGCTTTCATGGACCTCTTTAAAATGGTGAGAGAGGGCATGTGATTCAAGGCCTTTTTTAATATTCCTAAGGTGTTCCGATAAGCGGATTTTTAATTGTCTAGACGTGCGGCCTATGTAAAACTTATCGCAAGAGCATTGAATGACATATATAACATTTTTTGTGTTACATGTTATGAAGTCCTTTATTGGGACTTCATTCCCATTAATTTCAATTTTCTCAAACTACTGATAAAGTAGCTAGCTTTTCCAACTCTAGTGAAGATTTCAAGAAAGAGTGGGAGAATATTCTTGATTGTTGTTCTTTTAATCTAATGGAACTCATTATTAAAGAAAGGAAAAGAGAGTTGAACCTTCTAGAAGATGAGATTGGGATCTACAAATCTTTAGTAGATCCGTATTCCAATACAGAGGAATACAGAAAATTGGATAATGCCATCCAATTTAGAATAAAAAGGACAGAAAAATCACTCATAGAAAATAAAATAAAAAAATTTAATAGAGACAAAAGGATAAAATCCGATTCAGATGAAGTTGTGAGGGAAGTCGCCCCAATAGATGATCATCCCCAACGCCATAGAATCCCCAAACCAAATATAGGAGGTAGAGGAAGATTGGGATCAAAACCAAATTATCAGGATAAACCATCTAAATATTATGGGAGAAATACCCAAAAGAGAAATTATCCACAGAAAGGCCTTTCTAGATTTGGTCATTTTGAATATAGGGAAAAACAATATGAAGACACTAGGGAGTGGAGACGGAATTCCCCTAGAAAACCCACTAGGCCTAATGACTATAATCACACCAGGGATAAAGAATATTATGTTCCCTTAAATAACCGCTTTTCTACTTTGAAAGATGGAGATATTGACTCCTCCCCTTTTTTAGATCATCGACAGCTCAATTACAGGTACAGATAATACATAAAAAACGTGGTAAAAGAGGGGGCCTTTTGAATTCTAAATTGAAAAATAAACTCAAAAAACGAACTAAAAAGGTATAACATTAGAACTAGAAAGAAAAAAATATCCAATAATGTTACAATATCCCCCAACAATCAAAAAGAAAGACAACCAACAGTCAAAATATTCAATTTGAGTAAACATCTTCTAACTAGGGAACAGACATCCCTGTTAGAGAAGGGACTCAAATACGCCCCCACCAATTCCATTAGACCTTTTGACCTGTTTATAGATCTGCAAAAATTCAGCAGGAAACTTACTGTAAAAAAATTCTTTTTAGGGAGGGGAGACCTTGGAGGAGAGGGAGAAACAGCAAACATTACTCCCTTTCGTCCAAAATCTATCTTTTACCCACAACATGTTAAGGGACCCTTTATTGATACTTTTTGTACTCTGGTCTTACATGACTGAGAAAATAGAACAAGGGCCTAGAAAAATAAAAACTAACATCTCTAATCTCACGTTCAAAGAACGTAAAGCCCTTAAGGAATTAAAAACAGATAAAAATTTAATAATCAAGCCTGCAGATAAAGGGGGGGGCATCGTCCTAATGGACGTAGAAAAGTACGAGAAAGAAATGTATCGACAATTAGACGACACTACTACGTATAGAAAACTTAGAGGAGATCCTCTAATCCCCACGCAAGAAAAATGCAAAAACCTGATTGACAAATACCAGAAAAAAGGTACCATCACTGGTAAGGAAGCTGCATTTCTTCTTAATGAGGACCCAAAAACACCAGTAATTTACTTACTGCCTAAGGTCCATAAATGTTTGGTTGACCCCCCGGGAAGACCAATCATCTCGGGAGTGGAATCCACCACTGCAAATTTATCTCAATACATCGACTCTTTCCTGCAGCCTTTAGTTAAAAAAAAAACAATCCCACCTTTCAGATACTAGAGATTTTTTACTCAATTTGGAAAAAATTAAATGGGAGGAGGGACTCACTTTAGTTACTGCTGATGTGAGTTCTCTCTATACTATCATTAACCATGACCAAGGTATTGAGGCAACCAAGTATTTTTTAGGAAATTCGGACATGTCTAAAGATTTACAGGAATTTGTATTGGAAGGCATTCGCTTTATTCTTACAAACAATACGTTTCTGTTCAAGGATGATTTTTACATCCAAAAAACAGGGACCGCCATGGGCACCAGGTTCGCTCCGAGTTACGCTAATCTGTTCATGGGGTTGTGGGAACTTGAAACCATCTGGACTAATAACCCCTTTGGAGCGAACCTGGTGTCCTACATGCGTTACATTGACGACATCTTTCTAATTTGGAGGGGCGGAAACGACCTCCTTAATGAGTTTCTAACATCCCTGAATACCAATAATAAAAATATTAAGTTATCTTTTACTACCAGTTCAAGCACCATCAACTTCTTGGACATTACTGTGTACGTCAAAAATGGAGAATTACATACCATGAACTACACTAAGCCAACTGATTCCGTTTCTTACATTCCCATGACCAGCTGTCATCATGATAGCTGGCTCAACTCCATACCAAAGAGTCAGATCAACCGTCTGAGACGGAATTGCACTGAACAGGAAGTTTTCACTAAACAAGCAGATGAAATGAAATCTAAATTTAAGGCCTGCGGTTATGATGAGAGGAATATCAACTTAGAAATTGCTAAATTTACGGAATCTAACCGGGAGGAATTATTAAAAACTAAACGAAAAAAAAATACCAATCATGATCAGTATCAATGGGCATTTATAACAGAATTTACCAGCCAACATAGATCAATGGAGAAAATCATCAGAAAACACTGGGACATACTTAAAAATGATCCAGTTATTGGCTCCAATATTCCAGATAAACCTATATACATTTATAGAAAAGCCCCGAATTTAAAAACAAAATTGGTATCAAGTATGCTCCCCCCGACTTCTAGAGATCCGATTATTAAATCCCACGGCTTCCATAGATGCGGCTGTTGCCAAGGATGTAAAAATGTGGAATACACTGGCATCAGCAAGTTTGAGAAAATTGAAATTAATGGGAATGAAGTCCCAATAAAGGACTTCATAACATGTAACACAAAAAATATTATATATGTCATTCAATGCTCTTGCGATAAGTTTTACATAGGCCGCACGTCTAGACAATTAAAAATCCGCTTATCGGAACACCTTAGGAATATTAAAAAAGGCCTTGAATCACATGCCCTCTCTCACCATTTTAAAGAGGTCCATGAAAGCTCTACCAAGTTTATTAAAGCATTTTATGGCATCAGGACTGTTAAGGGTAACATTAGAGGTGGGAGTATAGCGAAATCTTTAGCAAAATTAGAAATGAATTGTATTTATTCCTACAAAACTCTAGTGCCACAGGGCCTCAATAAGGACTTCGAGCTAAAATGGTTTCTTTAAAATAGGAAGTTTTTATGGTATTTAGGTTGTTCGATCATCTTCTCGTGTTTTTTCTAGAGATCCCATTATCCACCTTTCATGGATACACACTATGTGGAACCTTATAATCCTTTGGACTGAGTTATCCTATGGACTTTATGATAACAATATGGACAACGTCCCAGACAAAAAATAAGAAGAAGAGGAAAGATGAAAGATCTTTTATTACTTATATAACTGTTGACACATCTTGTATGTAATAATTGAGCGATTATTGGTATTATAAGTTTTACCTGTAAATCTTAAAATGTGTATCTCTTATACATTAATGATAAGATGCTGTGTAGTAGTTTGCATTTTTCACAGTCTGTATGCCATGGGGGATATGTACCGCTGGATAAAGCATCTTTTTATGTCCCTGGTATGATACTGTTCTATTTAATTCCATGCGGAACGCACAAAACGAGCGTTGGAACGCAAATGGCGTCATCGCCTGGCGTCCGCTTCCGGGAATAGACCGTGGAACGCATGCATGCGCCGTGGAACGCATGCATGCGCGACTAGGAAACCAGCGGCGAGCGCTATGCGCAGACGCCGTTTAGCTGGGATATTTAGTAGTAGGGAACTGTCCCCACTGCTCGTTGTTTATGAGGGAATAATTTATCTAGCCCACATCCCTCTGTTCTCTGCTTCCTGTCCGATTATATAATGTTTTTTTAATTTGTTTAAATAACAGGTTTTATATTAAATGCTGGCTTGGGAGAGGATTTTCCCTAAACCAGTACATATTAAAATACGTTTTTAATCCTATTGAATGTAAATGAGCTCATTAGTGTGAGGTCACTTCCCACACACTCCATTGGCTGGTGCCCAGATAAATAGCATGGGGCTGCACAGTGCCCACATGTCTTGAGGAAGGCTCCTGTAGAGCCGAAACGCGTCGACAAACACTGGGCACTGTGCTACCTCGTTTTCTCTAAGAAGCTAACTTTTGAGGTATTTTATACAATTTAAATGGATTTTATGAAATTCTGGACCTTTTAAAAAAAAAAAATTTTATTTTTTTCGGTGTAATTCATGTCTCTATTTTGAGCTCCTTCTTGTGGAGTAACCAAGTGTTATTTCATGTGCATGTTTTGTGTTTTCCCAACTTTGGGTTGTTTTTATTAAAATTTAAAAAGAACAAATCGGACTGATTGGTACTTTTCCTTTTTTTGTGATTTGGAATTGCCATACCATATACTGGGTTTTTTTGGAGTCCGAAACAGTGGTGGACTTAAAAGATACCTTTATGGGAACATCTTCACCATATATTCCGTGAGTGTGGTACGCACCTTTATCGACACAACCATATAGGAGTAAAGATACCTTTACACACCTGTCTTTCCCCACTTTAAAGTGAGTTGAGGTATGCTCTCGCATACATACCACATGGTGAAGGACACTGTAAGAGGGTGAAGAATTTCTAAAGAAACCTTTTTGTGCACACATTCATCCCCTCTATTGTGAGTTGGGGTACGCATTCTATACAGACTCTCTGTTCATGGTAATGTCCCCCCCTATCCTGATAGGATAAGGATAACTTTATCTATTTAATAAGGAAACTGGATATACAACAATACTACACATTGTATGCCTGCTTCTTTTTTTTTCCATACAAAATCACTGGGTATGATCTGCTCCCATTGGGAACCATCTTTTTGAGCAATTTTCAGAAGTTGGGAAGTGCATCTTGGATCCTAAAGAAACCTTGATAGGGCCAGTGTAATGTTATGAAGACATCAGCACCACTATATTTCCCAGTGCCCCTGCCCCCTGTACAACACAGTGACAGCCAGGACAGCAACACACATGTACGGCTGCAGCACCCGGCAGTAACACCAGTGACAGCAGGGACAGCCAGGACAGCACCACTAACACAGCACAGATAGTGACTGCAGCAGCACCCCTACAGAGCACACACTAACCCCACCCGATGCCACCACCCACAGAGAGACAGAAGTCTGTCTCCCTCACTCTCCAAGTCCCGAGTGAAAACGACGGCAGGGTGTGGCTGTTGATATGGGATTCAAAGCCAGCGAGAATCCAATAGCGGGATGATGAAGTTTTGCCTCGTTCTGGTTTCAGAGTCTGGCGGGAAGTCTCGGGATGTGAAGTTCGGGGGGGGGGGGGGGGTTCGATTGTCAGGGAACCAGACCCGCTCATCCCTAGTTTATACTTACAGCAGGGGCGTTTTTAACAACTGCAATTGACACCACCGAGCAGACAGTGTTAGCACCGCCGCGCCATGCCCGGCTCTATAGTGTAATGGAGAATACCAAAATAAACTATCCCTTCTAGCAGCCCTTCCTGCCATACAGCAAGGGCTTCTGGGAACGGTAGTTTATTTTGCATGTGCAGTACTGTGAAGAATCTCAAAATAAACTACCGCTCCCAGAAGCCCTTGATGTCCACCGGGCAGGCTGTGGACATAGCAGGTATGGCCGGTGTTACACTTGTCGCTGGCGGAGCTGAGCAGGATGCCCTCCTCTATGCTACGCCCTACTCAGCTGCGTACACAGCGTATGCATAAAACCGGTCCTGCGGTGAATAGACACTGCACGCATGCTATTTAAGTGAGAGAGGGTCTCCCAACTGTCCCCCCACCGCGGGACACTGCGGTACAGTCCATAAAAACAGGGACTGTCCCGCCAAAACAGTTGGGAGGTATGGAATAGTGGCGATCTTGCTCATAGCCAGACTCTGACTATCATTTTATAGAATGTTCTAAATCTATATATGTAAAGAAGAAATGTTTGTTTGTTGGCAAATATCTTCTACAACTCTCAAGGTACAGCTGCCAAATCTTACATAGTTATTTTAGTCATATGTATTGGCAGATGCTCAATTAGCTTAGTGATATCATTCAGGTGCTCGAAAGGGAGGGGTATTTCTGAGCAAGAAAAAAAGGCATTTGGTTTCCCCCAGAACCCTGAATGATAACAGTAACCAGATATAAATCCCACATAATAATATAATTCAGAGATCTTCATTACACATACAGATGGAGCCACATTTATTTTGGCTAGTTTGCTGCGCCTAGGCACACCATGGTTTATTAACATAAACCTTTCATCTATTGTTCTCAGCTGCAATACAAATACATAGAACACTACATCAGGGGATTAAGTCTGACTGACCTGGCTCAGTTAATCCTATTAAAGGCCAAGATAAATGTGGACCCATCTGTATTTGCGCAAATGTGTGGTTAAGCCCCAAAGCCGCATCAAGGCGTTTCTGTATATTTTTGTGGGATTTATATCTGATTACGGTTATCATTCAGGGTGCTGGGGGAAACCAAATGCCTTTTTTTCTTGCATAGTTATTTTAGTACAAGCTATTAGACCACACAGCCACATTGCGACAAAGCAACAGAGCGACAGATACGGACATAATCATTTTTTGGTTGTAAATAATTGTTTGACTGCTGGAAGGAACCCTTGCAACAACACATCATGACAATGCAACAAATAAATTTTTTAAGTGAAAGTATTACTTTAAAATAAAATCTTTAAGTATGTAATACAGAAGGATCATTTTTTAGAATAATCTACTTTATTATTGATACAAAATTAAGCTAAATCATATTTAATTTTAATGTAATTTGTGCACAGAACCATATTAGTCATAATCTTTTAACACAGGGCCGTAACTAGATGTGTGCAGACAGTGCTTAGCACACAGCTCATTTGCCCGTGAGCGTACTACCTGCAACCACCCCAATTGGCTGCTGTCACTAGCTTCAGTGCAGCTCACTGTATACATTACAACTGGCAGTGCTTCCGGGGCTGGGAGGTGACTGAGACCACCGGACACCCTCTCAGCCGGCATTCCAGGTAGCGCAGGGGGCCTCAAATACCGCAATGCGATACTAATTGCATATGTTAGTACATATGTGATTAGTATCACTGCAGAGTGTGGCCACATTCTTTGTACATCCCGCCCCAAGTGACTTCTAGAATTTAAACTAGGAACATAGTAAATCTGGAAAGTAGAAGAGAGAACAATGGGGATGTGACAGGTGCTGTCAGAAGAGAATTGAAGCAGCTGGACAAAAGGGGAGGAGATCAGCCTCCTAGAAGTGTATACAGCACAAATTATTAGTGCAGGACTACTTGGTACATCTGGCCCTTCCTAAATTAAATAAACTCAGATTTACTAATTATTTTACTAACATAAAAAATTTGAATACACAATTTTAAGATAAATATGTGCCCTAAATAATGTCTATGCTTATCTATACAGAAATGCAGGCACAAGCTTCATACTAATGGGTACATATTTATTCATACCTCCCAACTTTTCATTTTTGTGAAGAGGGGCACATGCGGCGAAGCTCCCGAAAAAGGGGCATGGCCTAAGAAAAGGGGACGTGGCTTTGAGGGAGGACCCGCGATCGTGAGCCACTCCCCGTTTTCGTCACTGAGGGGGCATGCCCAGCGCTCTGTGATCCGCTGGCACGCCCCCTCTACCTCCGACTCCAGTGAATAGACGCTGTGTGCATGCTCACAGCGTCTATTCACCGCTGCTCTGCTAAGCAGGTCAGCGAGTGCATGAGCCTCCCAACTGCCCCCCCCCCCCCCCCCACCGCGGGACACTGCGGCCCACGGGTGGGACAGTCCCCAAAAAACGGGACTGTTCCGCGAAAATCGGGACAGTTGGGAGGTATGATTTATTTCATGTTTATATTTGCCTGTGATTGTTCTCCACACAGCAAGCTGCTGAATAGGAATCTATGAAACATAGTAATAATGCTTGTGTAGTATTTTGCAGAGTTTTGTTACCAGCATGGAATACACAGGCAAGATAAGAAACAGACAGCTTTATTTAATATGGGAAGTATATATTCCCTAAAGGAATAGTAAAAACTAATTTGGTCTTATTCTTACAGTATATTCAAGGAAAGTGCTGTAGAAGCTGAATCCTTTTACAATACGGTTAAGTTTTAGCAATAACTTTTTCTTTATCTTTATTATGGCAGCAGTACATGGTGAAATTCATTAATTTACCAAGTACTTTGGTTATACATCAGAGTTGCCTACCCTCCATCATTCTCAGGGCCGGCTCCAGGCACGTTCGACTAGAGCGGCCGCGCGGGGCGCCGCCATGTTTGTGCCTGGAGCCAGCCTGCAGTGCTTCCTGGCCTAAACGCTTGTGTGCGCGGCGCCGGCGTCTGATGTCAGATGCCGGCGCCGTGCAGGGCGCATACCTTGCACACAAGAGTTTTAGAAGAGTCCGCCCGCGCCCTCAGCGGCACTCCCCCTCCCGCCACCACCGCAGGTATCGTGGGGGAATTTATGGATCGGGCACTGTGTGGGGGCATATCTTGCACTGTGGGGGCATATCTTGCACTGTGGGAGTATTTATGTATCTGGCACTGTGGGGGTATTTATGTATCTGGAACTGTGGGGGCATTTATGTATCTGGCAATGTGGGGGCATATCTGCACTGTGGGGGCATTTATGTATCTGGCACTGTAGGGGCATTTATGTATCTGGAACTGTGGGAACATATCTGGCACTGCTGGGGGGTATGCCATGTGTATCTGGCACTACTGGGGTGCATGTCATGTGTATCTTGCACTGCTGGGGAGCATATCATGTAGTGTTCCCGCTAGGCGTCTGTGGCTAGGCAATGTGTCCCAGTGCTCTACCTGGCGCAAAGTGTCTAACGTGCTCTGCTTGGCGCAAAGTGTCTAACGTGCTCTGCCTGGCGCAGTATGTATAGGAGGTTCTACCTGGTGCAATGTGTATTAGCTGCACTACTGTGGTGTAATGCGAATTGCCACTATTATGTGGCCACACCCCTTCTCCACGAAGCAACGCCCCTACATTTTTGCTGTCCATGCTTTGGCATGTAGGTAGGGGAGCACCAAGCATTACAGTATGTACATCATTTTGCCCTCCTAGCTTAAAAATGTGCCCTCCCTGTGATCAGCACTCTACCCTAAAAAGGGAACACTATCATGTGTAGCTGGCACTACTGCGGGGCATGTCATGTGTAGCTGGCACTGCTGCAGGGCATGTCATGTGTAGCTGGCACTGCTGGGGGGCATATCATGTCTATCTGGCTCTGCACATTATGTGTATCTGGCACTATACTGGAGACATTGGGGGTCATTCAGAGTTGTTCGCTCGCTGCCATTTTTAGCAGAATTGCGATCAGGCTAAAAACCGGCAGTTCTGCGCATGCGTATGGGCCGCAGGGCGAACGTGCTAAGTACTTTCACACAAAACTATGCAATTTTACACAGGGCCGAGCTACGTTTTTCAGTCGCTCTGCTGATCGGTGAGTGATTGACAGGAAGTGGGTGTTTCTGTGCGGAAACTGAGCGTTTTCCTGGAGTGTGCTAAAAAATGCAGGCGTGTCAGGTAAAAACGCAGGCGTGCCTGGGGAAACGGGGGAGTGGCTGGCCGAACGCAGGGCGTGTATGAAACCACGTGTCAAACCAGGAACCAAACAGTCTGCAGTGATCGCAATCTAGGAGTAGGTCTGGAGCTACTCAGAAACTGCAGGGAAATATTTAATAGCAGAACTGCTAACCTTTCGTTAGCAATTCTGCTAAGCTAAGATACACTCCCAGAGGGCGGCGGCCTAGCGTGTGCATTGCTGCCAAAAACAGCTAGCGAGCGATTAACTCGGAATGAACACTACTGTGGCTGTTATGTGTAAGGCTGCCAATTGTGTGCATAGAGGGAGTGTGAAAATATATTTTTTTATAGTTTGATTATATGAAGTTATGAGGCCACGGCCACTTTTCCAGGAGGCCACGCCCACGCGCATAGAGGTTGGGGGGGGGGGGCTCTTAAATTTTCTCGCTCAGGGTGCTAGTAGGCCTGGAGCCGGCCCTGCTTATTCTGCAGGACACTCCCTGAAATAGTAGCAATCTCCCCGACTCCCTGAATACTGTAGTCCATCAATCTCCCTGATTGCACCTTATCCCTACTATGTAACGGTTACATTCTTGGGGGGAAAAAAGAGAAATAGGAGACACATACATTCAAATGGGATCATCAGTGCCATTTCCCTGCATTGGTTATTAGGCAAAATGATCCCTGCATTTGAAATTTCTTGTGGCCACTTACAGTATATGGAACCTCTTGTAAAACAAAATACACAAACAAATTCTGAAAAGTATCAGAGACTTTTCTTCAACAAGTAGATCTTACTAACTTTGGGGCTCATTTACAGTTGGATGTCATTTTTATGACACGCCTCTCAGATGTAGCAGTACACATCCGCGCTGATAGGTGTTACTTTCACAATCTCCCTGAACTGCTTTTTGAAAAGTAGGCAAGTATGGTGTACATACAGTATAATACAAGACTGACACTGATAAATGTGTAAACTCCTGTAAATGATACTTGTATGTACCATGAGGTCCGATGTCATAATTTATAATAGGAGTTCTGATTCATACTCATGTCTCTGGAAACATGGTGTCTGCACCTTGTTCCCGGGACATCTCTATTGCGCATGCACAAATCACCAGAAAAATGACAGCGACGGACATTTTCCAATGATTTAGGTCTACACCTCCAGCCGCTGCTGCGGGACTCCGGAGGGGTAAGTATAATAAGATGTGTGTAGAGTGTGGACTTCCCTAGACCCAGGGGCCTGTGTGCACCGCACACCTTCAACTTATTATAGATACACCTATGAGGTGAGTGCATCGTGCCATTTGGCATGGCCACAACAGAAAGGGGGCATGTCTGTATCCTACAGTATGCCATACATGCCTACTCTCCCCGATACTGCGGGAGACTCACGATTTGTCGGGTAGTCCCCTGCATTCCCGGAAGAGTGGCTGGATCTCCCACATCTTAGTCAAGTGAGCAGGATAGCTAGGGAGATAATACAGTAATTTCAGCTTCGTATGGAGTGGGCAGGGAAAAAAATGTCGCAATCCGAGGAATTATGGAGTGGAGGCATGCCTAAGGCTGAAAATATGTCTCTTATCTGCCTCTAGAACCCCCCCCCTCCCCCACCCCATAACCCTTTAACTATGCAGACTAGCGGTGAACAGACACATTTGGCCATAGCAACCATCAGGTTTTAGCTAGCATTTATCAAGTAAAGACTACAAAATGATAGGTAGATGCTGTTACTCCACTTCTCCACTCTAAAACATTTGAGACATCTGCCCTATTGTCCCATGTAGACCCAACACTGACAGTGGGACAGACATCTTCAAATCGGATCTATACCCCTGTATTCGGGTTAGTTAGGAGCTATGCTGATTTACCCAGTTCTGTGTTTGCTAGAAACAGATGTGTTATAAGGAATAGAATAACCACCTTCATTTATTAAGGGTAACAAGAGTCACCTCAGATTTCTGTAAACTGAATAAACATACCTGCCCTGAGGCCTTCTCAGTTGTACTATTCTAATTTACAGTAGTGGGTACAGTAACCAATATATTGTTATCAAGCTCACATACAGTAAGACACTCACGGTGCCATACAGTGCCATTTGGCCTGTGGTATACCATCTTAGCACTGTTGCCATTTTTGTACATTTTTATATATAGATCTTTACTGTAAAATGCTAAGATCTCAATTTATATAAAGTCTATTTTTTTTTTTTTTTTAGAGATGTGCGGCGAGCACTTTTCGTGTTTTGGTTTGGTTCTGGTTCCATGCTCGCGTTTTGGATCTGGATTGGTTTTGCAATAAACCACCCTTTCATGTTTTGGTTTTGATCTGGATGATTTTTGAAAAAGAACAAACACCGCTAAAATCATATAATTTGGGGTAATTTTGAACCTAGGGTATTATTAACCTCAACAACATTCATTTCCACTCATTTCCAGTCTATTCTGTCTGAACACCTCACACTATAGTTTTTTAGGCCAAAAGGTTGCACCAAGGTGGCTGTATGACTAAGCTAAGTGACACAAGTGTGCGGCACAAACACCTGGCCCATCTAGGAGTGGCACTGCAGTGGCAGACAGGATGGCTGATTTAAAAATTAAGCCCCAAACAGCACATCATGCAAAGAAGAAAAAAAGGTGCAATGAGGTAGCTGTATGACTAAGCTAAGTGACACAAGTGTGTGGCACAAACATGGGACATGCTGGAATTTGCCCACATGTAATACACGCACAATATTGGTGGCACAGGAAAGCGTACCCTTAAACCCCACACACACACACACACACACACACACACACACACGGCAAAGCCTGTAAAATTAATTTGGATAATAATAACCCTTTTGTTTGGAGCTATTATAATAATATGCAGCACAGACGAGCGTACCCCTGCACCACACAGGGCAAACCCTGTAAAAATGATTTGGATAATAATATAAGTAATGTATATAACCCTTTTATTTTGAGCTAATAATATACAGCACAGAACACCACCACTGGACTTATGGCCGCACAAGACACCACCAATGGACCGATGCAGCACGAGACACCACTGGACTGGACTTATACGGCAGAACCCCTGGACCTATACGGCAGTACGCCTGGAGTTGTACGGCAGTTTCATACAGGATGGCACTTTAAAAAAAAACTAGATGTTGAACTAAACCTCATCCTCAGACTCCTCACCCCTTTCAGTGTGTATCTCCTCCTCCTCACAGAGCATTAAATCGTCCCCATTGGAATCAACCATCACAGGTCCCTGTGTACTTTCTGGAGGCAAATGCTGGTAAAGGTCTTCCTGGAGGAATTTATAATTCATTTTGATGAACATCCTCTTCTCCACATTTGGTGGAAGTAACCTCCTACGCCGATCGCTGACAAGGTTACTGGCTGCAATCAACACTCTTTCAGAGTACACACTGGAGGGGAGGGGGGGGGCAACTTAGGTAAAATAAAGCCAGTTTGTGCAAAGGCCTCCAAATTGCCTCTTTTTCCTGCCGGTATACATACGGACTGTCTGACGTGCCTACTTAGATGCTGTCACTATAATCGTCCACCATTCTTTCAATGATGACAGAATCATATGCAGTGACAGTAGACATGTCAGTAATCGTTGGCAGGTCCTTCAGTCCGGACCAGATTTCAGCACTCGCTCCTGATTGCCCTGCATCACCGCCAGCGGGTGGGCTAGGAAATCTTATCCCTTTCCTCTTAGCCCCAATTGCAGGAGAAAATGAAGGAGGAGCTGTTGACGGGTCACGTTCCACTTGAGTTGACAATTTTCTCACCATGAGGTCTTTGAAACTCTGCAGACTTGTGTCTGCCGGAATGAGAGATACAATGTAGGCTTTAAACCTAGATCGAGTACGGTGGCCACAATGTAGTGCTCTGATTTCAACAGATTGACCACCCTTAAATCCTGGCAAAGCGAATGAAGGGCTCCATCCACAAGTCCCACATACTCTGCGGAATCGCTCCGTCTTAGCTACTCCTTCAATTTCTCCAGTTGCTTCTGCAAAAGCCTGATGAGGGGAATGACCTGACTCAAGCTGGCAGTGTCTGAACTGACTTCACGTGTGGCAAGTTTGAAGGGTTGGAGAACCTTGCACAAGACGGATATTCTCCACTGCGTCTGAGTCAGGCGCATTCCCCCTCCTTTGTCTGTATCATTCATAGGTGGATGTATAGGCTTGTATGGCCTGTCGCTGCTCCTCCATCCTCTGCAGCATATAGCGTGTTGAATTCCACCTTGTTACCACCTCTTGCTTCAGGTGATGGCGGGGCAGGTTCAGGAGTGTTTGATGGCGCTCCAGTCTTCGGCACGCGGTGGCTGAAAGTCGAAAGTGGTCCGCAATTTTTCGGGCCACAGACAGCATATCCTTCATGCCCCTGTCATTTTTCAAAAAATTCTGCACCACCAAATTAATTGTATGTGAAAATCATGGGACGTGTTGGAATTTGCCCAGATGTAAAGCACGCACAATATTGGTGGCGCTGTCCGATATCACAAATCCCCAGGAAAGTCTAAGTGGGTAAGCCATTCTGCAATGATGTCCCTCAGTTTCCGTAAGAGGTTGTCAGCGGTGTGCATCTTACGAAAAGCAGTGATACATAGCGTAGCCTGCCTAGGAACGAGTTGGCATTTGCGAGATGCTGCTACTGGTGCCGCTGCTGTTGTTGCTGCGGGAGGCAATACATCTACCCAGTGGGCTGTCACAGTCATATAGTCCTTAGTCTGCCCTGTTCCACTTGTCCACTTGTCCGTGGTTAAGTGGACAGTGGGTACAACCGCATTTTTCAGAACACGGAGGACACTTTTTCTGTATCGCCTGCCTAGTGAAGTGGAATCTAGATGGGAT
This sequence comes from Pseudophryne corroboree, assembly GCF_028390025.1. Taxonomy (NCBI): domain Eukaryota; kingdom Metazoa; phylum Chordata; class Amphibia; order Anura; family Myobatrachidae; genus Pseudophryne; species Pseudophryne corroboree. The sequence continues at coordinate 120,075,695 of NC_086453.1, forward strand.
TTGGTACCAGGGACACACTACCTCCATCAATTCTCTAAGTCCCACTGAACTAATGGCGGATACCAGATACACGTATAACACCAACATAGCTGTTAAGGCCTCAGTTATCAGCTTTGCAACAGGATAACTGCTGTCATATTTCATCTTCCCCGCAAAGGACTGTTGGACAGTCAGTTGCTTACTTGAAGTAGTACAAGTGGTTTTCCTACTTCCCCTCTGGGATGATGATCAACTCCGAGCAGCACACCACAGCAGCAGCATCAACAGCAGCAGTAGGCGCACCACTCAAGGATCCTAAGGAGGAATCCCGGTTAGGAGGACTCCTCAGTCTTGCCAGTGACATGGCCTGCAGGACTATTGACGTTCCCGACTGAGGAGGAAGTCGACGTTGAGGAGAGTTGGCGGTGTGGCTTGCAGGAGCTTGGGTACAAGAGGGAGAAGGGATTTAGGTGTCAGTGGACTGCTTACGGTCTTACCCAAAGTTTCAAAACTTGATAATGACTTCTGATGAATGCGCAGCAGGTGATATATAAAGGAGGCTGTTCCTAGGTGGTTAAACGTCCTTATCCCAATTTATTACGGATTGACAGAGGCAACACACGGCTTGACACCTGATGTCCGGATTTGTGGAGAAATAATTCCACACCGAAAAGGTGGCTTTTTTGGTATTTTACCCAGGCATCACATTGGGCTTATTCATCCCACGGACAACAACTGTCTACCCCGGTGCCTGATTTGAACAAACCACATCACCATCAGAATCCTCATCGTCAACTTCCTACTCAGCAACACCCATATCCTCATCTTGGTGTACTTCAACATTGACATCTTCAATTTGAATATCAGAAACTGGACTGTGGGTGCTACTTCCAGCACTTGTAGAGGGCGTGCAAATGGTGGAAGGAGCCACCTCTTCCCGTCCAGTGTTGGGAAGGTCAGGCATCGCAACCGCCGACACACTTGGACTCTCCTTGGGGATTTGTGATACCATCTTAGAACTCACAGTTCTTTGCTGTGCTTTTTCCAGCTTAACTCTTATAATTTTTCTAGCGGGAGGATGAGGGCTTCCATCATCATGTGAAGCTGAACCACTAGTCATGACATAGGCCAGGGCCTTAGCCGTTCCTTGCCACTCCGTGTCGTAATTGGCATATTGGCAAGTTTACGTTTCTCCTGAGACTATTTAAATTTAATTTGTTGGGTCTTTTTACTGAACTTTGGCTTTTTGGAATTTTCATGCCCTCTACTATCACATTGGGCATCGGCCTTGGCAGACGACGTTGATGGCATTTCATCGACTATGTCATGACTAGTGGCAGCATCTTCAGCACTAGGAGGAGGTGGCTCTTGATCTTTCCCTATTTCAAATTTTTGCTCTCCATTATTTTTCTGGAGTTATATAACACAATGGGGGTAATTCTGAGTTGATCGCAGCAGGAATTTTGTTAGCAGTTCGGCAAAACCATGTGCACTGCAGGGGAGGCAGATATAACATGTGCAGAGAGAGTTAGATTTGGGTGGGTTATTTTGTTTCTGTGTAGGGTAAATACTGGCTGCTTTATTTTTACACTGCAATTTAGATTGCAGATTGAACACACCACACCCAAATCTAACTCTCTCTGCACATGTTATATCTTCCTCCCCTGCAGTGCACATGGTTTTGCCCAACTGCTAACAAAATTCCTGCTGCGATCAACTCAGAATTACCCCCAATATACGGCACAGGACACCGTATCCCTACACCACACAGGGCAAACCCTGTAAAAATTATTTGGTTTAAATATTAATAACCCCTTAAAATGGAGTAAATAATATACAGCACAGGACAGTACCACTGGACTTATACGGCAGTACCACTGGACTGGATTTATATGGCAGTACCACTGGATTTATACAGCAGTACCACTGGACATATACAGCAGTACCACTGGACATATACGTCAGTATCGCTGGATTTATACGGCAGTACCGCTGGACATATACGGCAGTACCACTGGACTGGATTTATACACCAGTACCACTGGACATATACGGCAGAATCACTGGAATTATATGGCAGTACCACTGGACTGGATTTATACGGCATTATCAATGGACTGGATTTATACGCCAATACCACTGGATTTATACGGCAGTATCACTGGAATTATACGGCAGTACCAGTGGACTGTATTTATACGGCAGTACCACTGGATTTATACGACAGTACCGCTGGACATATACGGCAGTATCACTAGAATTATATGCCAGTACAGCTGGACATATATATATACGCCAGTACCGCTGGACATATATATATATACGCCAGTACCGCTGGACATATATATACACGCCAGTACCGCTGGACATATATATACACGCCAGTACCGCTGGACATATATATACACGCCAGTACCGCTGGACATATATATACACGCCAGTACCGCTGGACATATATATATATACACACGCCAGTACCGCTGGACATATATATACACGCCCAGGGCCGGTTCTATGATTTGTGGCGCCCCGGGCAAAATATGGGGGCGTGGCTTCGATTGGGGGCGTGGTCAGCGCGCTGAAAGAAAAAATAAAAATAAATAAAAAGTATACTTACCATCCCCGTTCCTGATCCAGACCCCCTCCGCCGGCGGCGCCGCTCTTCTCCTCTCCTCCTCTCTTCGATCTATGGGAGAGACGTTATTACGTCTCTCCCATAGAACAGCATAGACACTAGAGGTCAATTATGACCCCTAGTGTCTGTGCCACTATGCTGTGCGGTGCGCGATGACGTCATCGCGCATCGCACAGCAAAGGTCCTCTAGACGAAGGGAAACTAGACCGTAGCGTCTAGTTTCCCTTCATGGAGAGGACCTTTGCTGTGCGGTGCGCGATGACGTCATCGCGCACCGCACAACTAAGGTCCTCTCCATGAAGGGAAACTAGACGCTACGCGTCTGGTTCCCTTCAAAGCGGGGGGGGGCACAGCAGGGCACTACGGGGGGCACAGTGGCGGATCTTGCCCTGGTGCGGCGCCCTCCGGATGGCGCTGGCGCCCTCCGGAAGGCGGCGCCCCGGGCAAAAGTACCGCTTGCCCGTGGCAAGAACCGCCACTGTACACGCCAGTACCGCTGGACATATATATATACACGCCAGTACCGCTGGACATATATATACACGCCAGTACCGCTGGACATATATATACACGCCAGTACCGCTGGACATATATATACACGCCAGTACCGCTGGACATATAGATACACGCCAGTACCGCTGGACATATAGATACACGCCAGTACCGCTGGACATATAGATACACGCCAGTACCGCTGGACATATATATACGCGCCAGTACCGCTGGACATATATATACGCCAGTACCGCTGGACATATATATACGCCAGTACCGCTGGACATATATACGCCAGTACCGCTGGACATATATACGCCAGTACCGCTGGACATATATACGCCAGTACAGGGACACCACCACTGGACTGATGCAGGACAACACAGCACCACTGCAATGGACTGGACTTATACAGCAGCACTGGACATATGGCAGCAGAGGACACCACCACTGTGACTGGACTGATGCAGCATAAGACACTACACTGGACTAAGCAGCACAAGACAGCACTGAAATAGCCACCCTGCTTTCCCTCCCGCACAGACACTGAGGACGGAGACATGTTCTCTCACTACACTCTCCAATTCCGGAGTGAAAATAGCGGCGACGCGCGGCTCCTTATATGGAGTCCAAACCCCGCGATAATCCGACAGCGGGATGATGACGTTTTGCCTCGTTCTGGTTTCCGAGTCAGGCAGGAAAACCCGAGCCGGACTCGGATCCGGGCTCGGGTAGCGAAGTTCGGGGGGGTTCGGTTCTCAGGGAACCGAAACTGCTCATCTCTAATTTTTTTACATTGCTACATAGAGCTGGTTCAACTGCACATAGTACACCCCCCCACACACTATTCTATAAATCCTCCTATGAAAAAACGGGTGCAGTATGGTATGCAGGCGGCCGGGCTCCCGGCGACCAGCATACCGGCGCCGGGAGCCCGACCGCAGGCATACCGACAGCGTGGTGAGTGCAAATGAGCCCCTTGCGGGCTCGCCATGCTGTGGGCACGGTGGCGCGCCATGCTATTTATTCTCCCTCCAGGGGGGACGTGGACCCCACGAGGGAGAAAATCTGTCGGTATGCCGGCTGTCGGGATTCCGGTGCCGGTATACTGTGCGCCGGGATCCCGACAGTCGGCAACCTGAAGACCACCGGTAAATACTGCACCCACTGACAGGGGCAAAAGTCATATATGGTGTTGGGAATGGAGGGAAGTAGAAGGTCACGTGCTAAGATTTAGATAGTGGAACAAGGAGTGTTCTATGCTACATTTGCATATTAATAACTAACTTCTTTGTATTATTCAACTTTTTTTTTTACTGTAAAAAATCTAGCCATACCTGGATGGGAGGCAGCAAGAGAGCCTCCCACTTACAATATTAAACTGTATGAAGTGGGGGGCGCGGCCACAGCCGCGGGCAGGAAAATGCCATTTTAAATAACGAGTGACTGAGGCACCTCTCTCTCTCTGCCTCAATGACAGGGCTGTAGGGACGGATCAAGAGGGGACGTGACACACCGCTTTCTGATCCTCCCTGATTGGAAGGACTGGTTTTCATTGCTCAGTCCTCGAGTTCCTGCCCGACCAGCCCCTGTGCAGCAGTCTATACTGTACATAACTCCATTGGTGGGGCTTGGCTGGCAGCTCCTCTTGGACCATTACGGCGTTGCCCTTCTGATGCAGTGTACACCTGGGCTGTCCAGATCCCACTCCCGACTGCACTATTTCATAACCTTGATTATACAGGACACCCTAGTGCTGCTGATGGCCCCCTGCAGTTTTATGGAACAGGTGCCAAGAGCGTTGACAGCATGCAGTGATGGGTAAGGTGAGACCTGGCTGCTGCAGCTCCATTATTCCTGTTTCTCTCCCTTCTTTCAGTCTGCACTGTCTCTACTCTCTACCCCACACAGCATCCACTTTCTCTCCAACTGCCCTTTTCCCTATGTGACTGCTGCACCCTCATTGTCCTAACTCGGACACTCTGTTACCCCACAGCTCCCTTCTGTTTCTCTACTTGCCCCTCTTCTTGTGTGACTGCTCTGTCACTGCTCTGACTCTGACACCCCCTGTTTGCCCCCCAGTCCTCTCTCTGCCCCTGTTCCTCTTGCTGTGTGACTGCACTCTTAGGGCAGAATTCAAATGTTTCCCCCCTATTGCGCCTGCTGGCAGCAATTCAATTGTTTATGTCAATGGGAGCGATTTCAGCATTTCAGGCCGGGAAAAGGCGGGCAAGCTGAAATGCGTAAAATGTGACCTGTTTAGGTGCCCAAAAGGGCTTTTTGCAATCACGCCCATGACTTTAGTAGGGTTTAGCCGCTTTATGCGCGATAACGGGGGACAATCGACTATCGCCCCGTGATCTCCAGTCACTTTAGACGGGAGGTCGGGCTCAATATATCAATTGAATATTGTCCTTATTGTCACGTCTCTGACTGTATTACCCCACAGCCACAGCCCCCTTCAGTCTCTCCACCTGTCTCTATCTCTGCCCCTCTGTCTTAGTACTGATTTTGACCCCCTTTATATTACCTTCCCCCGTTGGCCTCTCTCTGCCCCTACTCCTCTCCCTGTATGACCCCACTCTCATTGTTCGGTCTCTAACTAAATCCCTCAGCCGCCCCTCTCTCTCTGACTCTCTTTCGCTCATCGCATCATTGCCGCACACCCACATTGGCCAGTGCCTCCCCAGCCACTGACCTCACCGCACGTCACTGCCACAAAGTGCCCGCTATTCAGGTGTTGCTAAGCATAATATAAGGGAAGCATACTTATGTTTACACAATAATGAGATCCATGTTGTGAACAATTCAAAATAAAACATTTCTAATGTTAAATCCATTTTTCCTCTATCCTAGGTGACAGGGAACAATGCCAAAGAGTTTTATGTTGTCATAGCAACTCTGCAGGGATGAATTTATAGGTCAAAATGTTACAAATTTGAATTCTATTAGGAAAGGTTATTAAAATGACAGTTTTGGTATAGGGTTTTCTTTTATTTTGTGAACACTAGGTATCTATTAAGCAGGATTAAAGATTCAGATTGCTTTATTCTTCCTCTTCAACAAATCAATAAAACCTTGACTTATTAGTTAAAATAATACCAAAGACAAAAAAAAATAAGATTTTACTTACCGGTAAATCTATTTCTCGTAGTCCATAGTGGATGCTAGGGACTCGTAAGGACCATGGGGAATAGACGGGCTCCGCAGGAGACATGGGCACTTTAAGAAAGAATTTAGATTCTGGTGTGCTCTGGCTCCTCCCTCTATGTCCCTCCTCCAAACCTCAGTTAGAGAAACTGTGCCCGGAAGAGCTGACAGTACAAGGAAAGGATTTTGGTTATCCAGGGCAAGATTCATACCAGCCACACCAATCACACCGTATAACTTGAGATAAACATACCCAGTCAACAGTATGAACAACAACAGAGCAACAGGTCAACCCTGATGCAACCATAACATAACCCTTATTTAAGCAATAACTATATACAAGTATTGCAGAAGAAGTCCGCACTTGGGACGGGCGCCCAGCATCCACTATGGACTACGAGAAATAGATTTACCGGTAAGTAAAATCTTATTTTCGCTAACGTCCTAGTGGATGCTGGGGACTCCGTAAGGACCATGGGGATTATACCAAAGCTCCCAAACGGGCAGGAGAGTGCGGATGACTCTGCAGCACCGATTGAGCAAACACAAGGTCCTCCTCCGCCAGGGCATCAAACTTGTAGAACTTTGCAAAAGTGTTTGAACCTGACCAAGTAGTCGCTCGGCAAAGTTGTAATGCCGAGACCCCTCGGGCAGCCGCCCAAGAAGAGCCCACCTTCCTAGTGGAATGGGCCTTAACTGATTTTGGCAGCGGCAATCCAGCCGCCGAATGAGCCTGCTGATTCGTGTTACAGATCCAGCGAGCAATAGTCTGCTTTGAAGCAGGAGCACCAAGCTTGTTGGAAGCATACAGGATAAACAAAGACTCTGTTTTCCTGACCCTAGCCGTTCTGGCTACATAAACCTTCAAAGCCCTGACTACATCAAGCAACTCGGAATCCTCCAAGTCCGTAGTAGCCACAGGCACCACAATAGGTTGGTTTATATGAAAGGATGAAACCACTTTCGGCAGAAATTGTGGACGGGCCCGCAATTCTGCTCTATCCGCATGGAAAACCAGATAGGGGCTTTTATGTGACAAAGCCGCCAACTCTGACACACGCCTAGCCGAAGCCAACGCTAATAGCATGACCACCTTCCACGTGAGATATTTCAACTCCACCATTTTGAGTGGTTCAAACCAGTGGGATTTCAGGAAACTCAACACCACGTTAAGATCCCAAGGTGCCACGAGGCACAAAAGGGGGCTGAATATGCAGCACTCCCTTTACAAACGTCTGAACTTCAGGTAGAGAAGTCAACTCCTTTTGAAAGAAAATGGATAGGGCCGAAATCTGGACCTTATTGGACCCCAATTTTAGGCCCAAAATTCACTCCTGACTGTAGGAAGTGAAGGAAATGGCTCAGCTGGAATTCCTTCGTAGGGGCATTCCTGGCCTCACACCAAGCAACATATTTTCGCCATATACGGTGATAATGTTTAGCCGTCACGTCCTTCCTAGCCTTTATCAGAGTAGGAATAACCTCCTCCGGAATGCCTTTCTCCGCTAGGATCCGGCGTTCAACCGCCATGCCGTCAAACACAGCCGCGGTAAGTCTTGGAACAGACAGGGCCCCTGTTGCAACAAGTCCTGTCTTATAGGCAGAGGCCATGGGTCCTCTGTGAGCATTTCTTGCAGATCTGGATACCAAGTCCTTCTTGGCCAATCCGGAACAATGAGTATTGTTCTCACTCCTCTTTTTCTTATGATTCTCAGCACCTTGGGTATGAGAGGAAGAGGAGGAAATACATAAACCATCTGGAACACACACGGTGTCACTAGTGCGTCTACAGCTATCGCCTGAGGGTCTCTTGACCTGGTGCAATACCTCTGTAGCTTTTTGTTGAGGCGGGATGCCATCATGTCCACCTGTGGCAGTTCCCACCGACTTGCAATCTGCGTGAAGACTTCTTGATGAAGTCCCCACTCTCCCGGGTGGAGGTCGTGCCTGCTGAGGAAGTCTGCCTCCCAGTTGTCCACTCCCGGAATGAACACTGCTGACAGTGCTCTTACGTGATTCTCCGCCCAGCGAAGAATTCTGGTGGCTTCCGCCATTGCCACCCTGCTCCTTGTGCCGCCTTGGCGGTTTACATGAGCCACTGCGGTGATGTTGTCTGACTGAATCAGAACAGATTGGTCGCGAAGCAGGGTCTCTGCTTAACGTAGGGCGTTGTATATGGCCCTTAGTTCCAGGATATTGATGTGAAGGCAAGTCTCCTGACTTGACCACAGACCTTGGAAATTTCTTCCCTGTGTGACTGCCCCCCACCCTCGGTGGCTTGCATCCGTGGTCACCAGGACCCAGTCCTGAATGCCGAATCTGCGGCCCTCGAGAAGGTGAGCACTCTGCAGCCACCACAGGAGAGACACCCTGGCCCTAGGGGATAGGGTGATCAGCCGATGCATCTGTAGATGTGATCCAGACCACTTGTCCAACAGATCCCATTGAAAGGTCCTCGCATGTAACCTGCCGAAGGGAATGGCCTCGTATGATGCCACCATCTTTCCCAGGACTCGCGTGCAGTGATGCACCGACACCTGTTTTGGTTTTAATAGGTCTCTGACCAGTGTCATGAGCTCCTGAGCCTTCTCCATCGGGCGATAAACCCTCTTCTGGTCTGTGTCCAGAATCATGCCCAGGAAGGGCAGACGAGTCGTAGGAATAAACTGCGACTTTGGAATATTTAGAATCCAGCAGTGCTGTTGTAACACTTCCCGAGAGCGTGCTACGCTGATCAGCAACTGCTCTCTGGACCTCGCCTTTATGAGGAGATCGTCCAAGTATGGGATAATTGTGACCCCTTGCTTTCGCAGGAGCACCATCATCTCCGCCATTACCTTGGTAAATATTCTCGGTGCCGCGGAGAGACCAAACGGCAACGTCTGGAATTGGTACTGACAATCCTGTACCACAAATCTGAGGTACGCCTGATGAGGTGGATAAATGGGGACATGAAGGTATGCATCCTTTATGTCCAGCGACACCATAAAATCCCCCCCTTCCAGGTTTGCGATGACCGCTCTGAGCGATTCCATCTGAAATTGAACCTTTTCAGGTATATGTTCAGGGATTTTAAATTCAATACGGGTCTGACCGAACCGTCCGGTTTCGGTACCACAAACATGGTCGAATAGTAACCCCTTCCCTGTTGAAGGATGGGAACTTTTACCACCACTTGCTGAAGATACAATTTGTGAATTGCAGCTAACACTATTTCCATCTCTAAGGGGGAAGCTGGCAGGGCCGATTTGAGGTAACGGTGAGGGGGCATCTCTTCGAATTCCAGCTTGTATCCCTGAGACACAATCTCTATAGCCCAGGGATCTACCTGGGAGTGAACCCACTTGTGGCTGAAATTTCGGAGACGCGCCCCCACCGGGCCTAGCTTCGCCTGTGGAGCCCCAGCGTCATGCGGTGGATTTTGTGGAAGCTGGGGAGTACTTCTGTTCCTGGGAACTAGCTGTATTGTGCAGCTTCTTTTCCTCTACCCCTGCCTCTGGCAAGAAAGGACTCACCTCGGACTTTCTTGCCTTTTTGTGATCGAAAGGACTGCATTTGGTAATACGGTGCTTTCTTAGGTTGTGAGGGAACATATGACTTTCCAGCCGTAGCTGTGGAGACCAGGTCCGAGAGACCGTCCCCAAACAATTCCTCACCCTTGTAAGGTAAAACCTCCATGTGCCTTTTTGAGTCGGCATCACCTGTCCATTGCCGAGTCCACAGTACCCTTCTGGCAGAAATCGACATTGCATTTATTCTAGAGCCCAGTAGGCTAATGTCTCTTTGAGCATCTCTCATATATAGGACAGCGTCTTTTATATGCCCCAGGGTTAGTAATATAGAATCCTTGTCCAAGGTATCAAGTTCCTCAGATAAGGTATCTGTCCATGCTGCTACAGCACTACACATCCAGGCCGACGCAATTGCCGGCCTTAGTAAGGTACCTGAATGTGTATAAACGGACTTCAGGATAACCTCCTGCTTTCTATCCGCAGCATCTTTTAGGGTGGCCGTATCCTGTGACGGCAGGGCTACCCTCTTGGATAAGCGTGTTAAAGCTTTGTCTACCCTAGAGGAGGATTCCCAGCGTAACCTGTCCGTTGGCGGGAAAGGATACGCCATAAGCATCTGTTTGGAAATCTGCAGTTTTCTATCTGGAGATTCCCAAGCCTTTTCACATAATTAATTTAACTCATGTGACGGGGGAAAGGTCACCTCCTGCCTTTTCTCCCCATACATATAAACCCTCTTGTCAGGGACTGGGGTTTTCCTCTGTGATGTGCAACACATCTTTCATTGCTATAATCATGTAACGGATGGCTTTAGCCATTTTAGGCTGTAACTTTGCATCATCGCCATCGACACTGGAGTCAGATTCCGTGTCGATATCTGTGTCAACAATTTGGGATAGTGGGCGCTTCTGAGACCCTGACGGCCTCTGCGACATAGGATCAGGCATGGGCTGAGACCCCGGCTGTCCCAAGGCTTCAGCTTTATCCAACCTTTTATGCAAGGAAGTAACATTATCATTTAAAACCTTCCACATATTCATCCAATCTGGTGTCGGCGCCGTCGGCGGCGACCCCACATTCATTTGCTCCCGCTCTGTTTCTACATAGCCTTCCTCGTCAAACATGCCGACACAAGCGCACTGACACACCACACACACAGGGGATGCTCTATTTGAAGACCGTTACCCCACAAGGCCTTTTGGAGAGACAGAGAGAGAGTATGCCAGCACACACCCCAGCGCTATGTGTCCCAGGAGTCACACAGTAACTTAGTGTTAACCCAGTAGCTGCTGTATACACTGTTTTTGCGCCAAATATATGTGCCCCCCCCCCCCCCTCTCTTTTTACCCTCTTCTACCGTGATTCTGCAGGGGAGAGCCTGGGGAGCTTCCTCTCAGCGGAGCTGTGGAGAGAAAATGGCGCTGGTGAGTGCTGAGGAAGAAGCCCCGCCCCCTCAGCGGCAGGCTTCTGTCCCGCGTTTGTGTAAAAATATGGCGGGGGCCCATGCATATATACAGTGCCCAACTGTATATATGCCTACTTTTGCCAAGAGGTCTCTAATTGCTGCCCAGGGCGCCCCCCCCTGCGCCCTGCACCCTACAGTGACCGGAGTATGCGGGTTTAGTGTGGGAGCAATGGCGCACAGCTGCAGTGCTGTGCGCTACCTCATATGAAGACTGGAGTCTTCTGCCGCCGATTTCGAAGTCTTCTTGCTTCTGACACCGGCTTCTGTCTTCTGGCTCTGCGAGGGGGACAGCGGCGCGGCTCCGGGATCGGATGACCAAGGGTGCGATCCTGTGTACGATCCCTCTGGAGCTAATGGTGTCCAGTAGCCTAAGAAGCAGGAACTATCTTCAGTGAGTAGGGCTGCTTCTCTCCCCTCAGTCCCACGTAGCAGAGAGTCTGTTGCCAGCAGATCTCTCTGAAAATAAAAAACCTAACAAAATACTTTCTTTTTAGCAAGCTCAGGAGAGCTCACTAAGTAGCACCCAGCTCGTCCGGGCACAGATTCAAACTGAGGTCTGGAGGAGGGACATAGAGGGAGGAGCCAGTGCACACCAGTATCCTTATTCTTTCTTAAAGTGCCCTGTCTCCTGCAGAGCCGTCTTTTCTCCATGGTCCTTACGAAGTCCCCAGCATTCACTAGGACGTTAGAGAAAGATAGATAAATATTAATTTTTCTTTTTTTTAACACAATTTATAGTTGAAAGGCCACACCCACTTTCCCAGGTGCGCACGCATTGCAGGGGGGGTGCTTCAAAAAGCCTCGCTCGGGGTGCTAGTATGGCTGAAGCTGGCCCTGAGTATAATGTAAGCCTATTTCTCAGTTCTATGCGGTCCCTGTATTTGCATGACAAAAAGGGAGAAATGTATCAAACCTAGAGAGAGGAGATATGAAGAAGTTGCCTTTGGCATCCAATCAGCTTTATCTAGCAAGTATCAAGTACATTTTGATATATAATTGGTTGCTATGAGTAACTTCTCCACTTGACCACTTCTCCCTCTTTAAAATGTTTGCTGCACCCAGGGCAGTAGAGAGCCTGGCTGGGCCCAGGTACTTTTTCAGGGGGCGTGGCCAAATCACAGGAGGTGTGGCCATGAACCCTTATACACAATATATATAAAAAATTGTATTTTAAGCTCCTGCCTGGGCACGCTGTAGCTCAGCAAAGCTGTTGCTAGTTAAGGAGAGGGGGCCCCTCCATCAGAACTGGGTCGGATAATTAGTATCATCCACCCCCCACCCCCTCTCATGGCATCATTTTGTGTCCTTTAGCCCCGCCCCCTCTACATGGAGCCCTGTATTATCTCTGCATCCTGCCAGCTTTACTAGGAAGCGGATCTTCTGGGGGTGCAAAAAAAAAATCGGGAGTGTCCTGCAGCTTCCGGGAGGGTAGGAGTGTATGAATTGATGTCTGGTGGCACATTGTAAAAATTTTTATTATCCTCATGGATAATTCCATAAATGGCGAATTAAAAATCGTATAGTATGTGTAGGAGCAAGAAAAGGAACAATAATCGCATTGAAATGTTAACTAGAACAAAGGACACATAGGGTCTATGCATCAATGCTTTGAGACAGATAAAGTAAAGAGAGATAAAGTACCCAACCAACCAGCTCCTAATTGTCATATCTGAAATACAGCCTGAGAAATGGCAGTTAGGAGCTCCATACGTTGATGCCTATGTCACATGGCCTGATATAATACAAGTAAATGATATATTGCCAGCAAATGTTGAATTACATAATACTGAATTGTATACTTCTGAGAATTACTGAGGCAAATTGTACCTAAAGCAAAATAAAAGGAAATGTAAATAAATTAATAAATTCTCACCACAGCATAGCTAGAAAATAGCAGAGGGAATCCTCCTGAGAGAATGTGAGGTAGAGATAACGCACAAACAAAGCAAAGAAGAATAAAATGCATATCTTACCCTGGCACTGGAATCCTTGTTTTCCAATTCCCCTGTGGAAACGAAAGAACAAACAGGAATTATCAGAAGAATGTGGAATGTGAATATTGTAGATTATTCAGTATTGCATGTCCCAGAATCCCACTAGATTAACACATTTTACTTGTACCATGCAGAGTGTGAAGTAAAAAGGCAACTAAAATAATGTATAAAATATACATATAATCAAACATTTATGTTTATATATGAGAATGATATAAATATTGGATGCAAAATAGATTAGCTGCAAAGATATTGGCCAATCAAGCAATAACATGAAAACTACAGTACTGTTCTTTCTTACCATGTTTGAAATCACTGACCTATAAAACTTGATTTTTTTTAAAGATTATCCCTTGCTTTATATAGTAATCATTTAAAAAAATATTTAACCCTTTCACATTTGTTGTCCACACTGCAGTGCAGCATGGAAAAAACAATATTTACCTTGAAAGTAGAGGGCACAATAGTGATGTATAGTGCTCCATTGCACTAGAGAATTTTTTTTTTTGTTTTTTTATTGTAAGGTATAGGATAGGGACATAAGGTTCTCTATTTCCCACATCCTGGCATCCACAAAGATGGGAGTACCCTTGTCTAAAAGAATTAAATCCCCTATTTCAAATGATGTTCCCCTCTAGAAGTTATTTTCAGGTGATCAATATAATCACTGTGGGTCCCCCCTTTCAACAGATGTAGCCCCTTAATAATTATTTTCTGGTGATCACCTGTGTTCACCAACGATATTCCCATGCACTATGGATGACCTGAGCTTTCCATAAATAGGGGGATGACACTAAATGTGCACTATCTCCAGCTCAAACACGCGTGTAGAGACCCTTGTTTGAAAGCGTCCACTCTTTCAATATATATGCCCCCTTAGTAAATATTATCTGGTGACCGCATGTGATCACCAGACAATGATGCCCTACAGTACACTAAACATTCAATTTTTGAGAGATTGGCGAGTAAAAAAACTAAACAGGGTTCCCCTCATTTAATTCACTAAGTTTTGTCATTAATTAAATGGTATGCCTGATTGGTCGACCATACGAGAAAGCCCTCAAGGAGTGAAGGAGTTAATACTGTATCTAGATTATTATTAATAATCTCCTATATAATAGCCCTGTGATTTTCTGTGCCTGGCCCTCTAACGCTGGGCGTGGCTAGGAGCTCTCATTGGGTTAGTGGCAGATCTATCACACCCAGTCCACACCTGATTGGGTGAGAAACGCCCTCCCACACAGGTTACATCCAATGGGAGGCTCTTCCCTTTGCCTGCTGTGTTTTCACAGAGCAGGATTAGCAATGGGGCTGATGGAGCTGCAGCTGCAGCCCCACACCCCAAAATAGTCCCACTGCATCTGCAGCATCACACCCTCCAACAATTTACACATAAACACTGATGCACATTCGAAAAGGGGGCGTGGCCACGGGTACAGCGCAGTGGCCACGCCCCTTTTTCCTATACTTTCAATGGATGCTTGGAGAGTCAAAAAACGGTACAGACCATAAAGAAAAGGGACTGTACCTGCCAGAAAGGTGCAGCTGGAGGGTGTGTCACTGCACCTGCAGCAAGTCTCTGCGCTGTAGAGAGGGGGAAAACATCCTTTTACTGCAGCGTCCTATGGGGGTCATTCCAAGTTGATCGTTAGCTGCATTCGTTCGCTGTGCAGCGATCAGGCAAAAACTCTGCACTTCTGCGCATGCATATGCAGCGCAATGCGCACGTGCGGCATACTATTACAACGAACGATGTCGTTTTACACAGGGTCTAGCGATACTTTTCAGTCGCACAGGCAGCCGCAGAGTGATTGACAGGAAGAGGGCGTTTCTTGGTGTCAACTGACCGTTTTCAGGGAGTGTTCGGAAAAACGCAGGCGTGGCTGGGCGAACGCAGGGCGTGTTTGTGACGTCAAATCAGGAACTGAATGGTCTGAAGTGATCGCAAGCGCCGAGTAGGTCTGAAGCTACTCTTAAACTGCACAAAATATTTTTGGACCCGCTCTCCGATCCCTTCGTTCGCACTTCTGCTAAGCTAAAATACACTCCCAGTGGGCGGCGGCATAGCGTTTGCACAGCTGCTAAAAACTGCTAGCAAACGATCAACTCGGAATGACCACCAATGTCTTGCTGCCAGTCCACCTGCCCCCTCCGGCATCAACAATCCCCACTCCCTAGCCGCGCCGCAGGTGGAAAAAAAGCTGCTGCGGCCACCAGCATAGATGTGTATGAAAGCGGCGCAGCGGAAGACTTTCATAGGCTTCCCTGCACCGCATACTCTCTGAGCCCCGGAGCCTCCTCTGCGTGTGATGTCACAGAAGTGCCTCCCCGCCACAACCGCGCCCAGATCCCCAGAGGCCCTGACTCCACAACACAGCACCTGGGCTGCCGGCCTGGAAGCCTCGAGATGGTTAATGTAACGGATAGAGTGCGCGATATCGCGGAGGGTAATGTCTGGACGCTGAATCAATGTAAAAGGTGACAGTGCAGCGCAGTACAGTGGGTGTGCAGTCAGGGCCGTTGCTAGAGTGTTCGGCGCACCCCTGTAAACTATAAATTTGCACCCTCGCATACTTTACAAACGCACAGCGCCCATAATGACCCCTGTAGTAGAGACACTTACACATATAATGCCCCCTGAACCAGTGACGCTTACACATGTCACGCCCCCCCCCCCTGTACCAGTGACGCTTTCACACGTAACGCCTCCTCTACCAGTACCGCTTACACACGTAACGCCCCCTCTACCAGTACCGCTTACACACGTAACGCCCCCTCTACCAGTACCGCTTACACACGTAACGCCCCCTCTACCAGTACCGCTTACACACGTAACGCCCCCTCTACCAGTACCGCTTACACACGTAACGCCCCCTGTACCAGTGCCGCTTACACACGTAACGCCCCCTGTACCAGTGACGCTTACACACATTATGCAGACAGTCACACATACACACACCAGACACACATATACATATATATATATATATATATATACACACAAACACACACACACACACACACACACACACTGCACAGCACTCTCACCTTTTATATTGATTCAGCCAGTCACTCAGTTCTGCCAGCCAGTCTCTATTGTTATCACCAGTGTCCCAACGCGCCGCATTACAGGGAAGTAGACGCACTACATAAACTACAGCTCCCAGCAGCCCTTAGCGCCGAAGCATTCCGCCCCTTAAGGCTGCTGGGACCTGTAGTTTATTGCGTACATCTTCTTCCCCGTAATGCGGCGCGTTGGGACACCGGCGCAAACAATAGTGACTGCCTGCTGTGCAAGTCTCCAGGAGAGCCACTGCCAAAGGGAGGACAGCAGCTTAGCTGCTGACAGGAGGAGAAGCATTACCCGACCCTCCCCCACTCACAGTACCTCCGAGCCCCATCCGCGGCACCCCCACACTCCCCCTCTAGCACCCGCGATAGCTCCGGACCCCCTCCCCCACCCACAGCGACCCCGCACCTGTACCTCCCGCCGCACCACCGCAGCCACCCCTCCCCCACCTGGGGCAACCCAGCAACTGCTCCTCCCCCACCTGAAGCGGGTCCGGACCACCACCCGCAGCACCCACGCACCCTCCCCCACCTGCGGCCCCACCACAACCTCCCCTTCCGTGGCACCCCAGGATCCCATCCGCCTCTTCCCCGCACCCCCTACTTCCCCAACCAAAGCACCTACTAGGTGATTCACCAGGCCCTGCATGCGCTGTTCACGCCGTTGCAAGGGGCTACGACCCCTTAACCATTGCACGCCCTTTGTCCGTGCAATATTTAACCACTCCCACAATTATGATTGGATGTAATACTCCATATAATAAAAATATTCCACGCCACAAGGGTGTGCAAGGGTTAAGGGGCCGTAGCCCCTTACGACGGTGTGAAGAGCGCCCGTAGGGCGCGATGAATCACCTAGTAATAACAATAATGATGAAGACCACTGGATCTTAAGTCACTTAAGCAGTGGTACTGAAAAATATGGTTTATGAATGGAGTTACAACACAGGGGATGCAGACAATTTACCTGCAATCAAAATCCCAACGGTCAAAATTCCATTGACCAACAGTCAAAATCCTGACAAGGTCAAAATCCCGACATTTAAAATGTCGACAGGTCAAAAACTTGCACAAGTTTTTCATGATTTTTTAATTGAAACAGACTTATTCATATTTTACCATCCCAGTGAACCTGGAGACGGAATATAATAGTGTCCAAAGCATGGCGAGTGCAGCACATTTATACGGTATCCATGTCAACATACACACCAAAAACAATGAAAAATGTGTCGACTTTTTGACCTGTTGACATTTTAAACGTCTGTATTTTGAACTTGTCAGTATTTTAAATGTCGGTATTTTGACATTATCAGAATTTTGATCATCGGTCAATTGTTGTCGGGATTTTGACCGTCGGGATTTTGATTGTAGGTAACTCATACTGATCCCCAACACAGAACAGCCAATCGTCTTTATACTTCCTTCCAGTTGAAGACTGGTGTTTGGACCAATCCCTTAAATACCTGACAATTAAAAACTTATCTTAAATAAATAATGACAAATGAAAACTGGAGTTGGAGTTTTAACATTGATTACATTTATTTTTATAGGTAATTGAATTTTTAAAAATGTCTGTATGGTGGCAGGCAAAAACAGAAAATAAGACAATTACTTGCACACAGACAAATTAATAATTTATGTTCAACTATCCTTTAATCAGAAAAGCACACCCAGATGAGCGGAGTCCAAATTCCCGGTTTGTACAATAATGGATTAACACATCATCATGGGGAGAACGCACCCAACTAATCTAAAATACCATATACATACCATATACACATATAAACATACGCTCTTTCCGCCACCAACGACAGAACAAACAATCACAAGAGAGAGGGAGGGAAGACTTATGGATCCTACACACTTGCCGATGTGTATGCTCGCAGGGCCGGCAATAGAAATCTTGGGTCCCCCATACAGTGATAGCAGTGGGGCCCCCTCAGATTATTTTATATATATTAAAGCGCAATGGAATTTGCTGTGCTATATAAGAAACTGTCCCCACATACACCACAGTCTGTGTCTCCCTGTCTCCTTCCTCCCACACACCCCACTGTCCGTCTCTCCCCAACGACTCCATGCTGCATTCCCAGCTCCCCCATCCCATCCCAAAGCCCTGTATCCCCTCACCAATCCACTCTTTTCCCGGGGAGAGGCCTCCCAGTATCCAGACCTGAATACTGCACAGCAGGAAGAGGCCGGCGCAGGGCACAGGAATCCTGGCCAGTGGAGCTGCTGTCATGTCCCGTAACTGCCTGCAACAGAGCCGGACCCGGACACTCGTGCCACACAGTCACTGTGTGCGAGAGGCTCCTGTCACTCTGAGGTTACACCCTCACCACCTACAGCTCGCTGCCCTATTTGGACAAGTTGGTTTACATCCCTGCCGGGCACCAAGCAGCATATACTTGTGGCTCCTCTGATCCTTGGGGCCCGGTACAGGAGTCCCCTTTGACCCCCCCCCCCCGTCGCAGTCCCTGTATGCGCGATATGAACGATCTCGTTAAGTAATTAACGATAAATTGTTCATATCGCTCAGTATGTACCAACGATGAACAATGCGCATCCCTGCGGCCGTTCATCGTTGGTTTTCCCTCGTTTAGCATAGCAAGCCAATTTGGACGATGGTCATTAATCGTTGAAAACGAACATCGGCAAGTGTGTAGGACCCATAAGATGAATGATGAAATCTGTCAACTCCTAACACTACAAAACTCTGCCCCCAACACCCAATAGGCTCCCTAGTCACTAGGGAAAAAAACAGAACCACCTAAAATGTCACTTATTTCTTAGAGGGAAGGGGGCAACTCTGATCTCTACTTTGGGGTTTTAAATGCTCTCAGGCTTACAAATTAGCCTTAATAAACAGAGATGACAAATAACATGTAATAGATGGAAAAAGGAAGGGAGGTCTCCCTGGCGCATTCCCTTACAATATTTCACCCCTTATACTATTCTTAACTGTAAGAGTTAAGCACACACACAAAAAAAAATGTCTCATTAAAAATACTGAGCTGGGTAATCCAATTTACCTGGGCAGCAGTGTAAAATGCAGCAGCTTTAATGGTCCTGTTACAAACTAGAGGGAAACTAGCCCACACCATTTATTCTTAATCTAATCTCAGATAAATCATATTTCTCAAGGAAACCTCTGAATGGCAGGTAACATCTCGGGTTGTCAGTTAAACTCGTTGATGTGGAACATTTCATTCCCTGGCTCAGTTTTCATTACCAATAACAGGGAAAATGTTGTTATATTGCTTTGAACTCATTGTCTAAATTGTTCACTGAAACATAAAATCTGGTCAGTTCCGGGATTCCTGTATTTTACTTGCCACATCACGTATTCTGAAAGTATTGTTTTAGGTGTATGCCAATGAAAATAGTTCCACTGTCATGGAGACTTCCACTCAAAGGTGGGATTTAAATGATATGTATGTTTAAAACCTAAGGA
>NC_086453.1:120100447-120115447 GCF_028390025.1 Pseudophryne corroboree
TGTTAGTAAAATGATGTTTAAACTCTTTTGAGTGAATTGGTAAAGAGTAGCCCGCACACTGTTATTAGTCCCGGTTTGCCAAATGGTAATTGCCTACCTGTCCCTGCACTTAGTTGTCCCGGAACCGCTGGTGAGCGATGTGGCTCTGATCTTGAGTGCGGCGGATGGCGTTCATGCGGCGCCGAGTCCCGCAGCGTCCAGCGGGCTGTGTGCGCAAATGGTGTTGTCCCGGCTTCCGTCACCGCTGATGTCAGCGGGTCGTGTCGCGGCCGATGTCCTGGCCGTGCAGTGGGCTTTCTTCTCCTTATTATAATACAGTCTCCAACGCGTTTCATGCAGTTGCACTTTTTCGAGGAGTGAATAAAAGTTCTTTATTTAGTTTTCAATTTATATTAAAAAATACCGGATCTTCCGCCCGGAAATGACCTCATTTTTGTGGGAACCATATGCCAGGTTCTCCACATAGATGGAATGATAAAAACTTCAGATGTGAATTAATTTAAAGAAAAAAAGGAAATAAAAAATATTTTTAGGTACCGCTGTATTTGATAAATGGAATTTTAATATTATAAAGTATGAGTTTTTATTATCTATAGGTGATGCCTAATTATTATTACAGGCTATTTATATCAATTTATTAATCTTTGGTAATAATTTTTTTTTTTTTGAAAAATGGATTTAATTCGAATTCTATGTTCAGGCCTTTCAGGTCGAAAATCCATCTTGTTTTCACCATTTTTAGTTCTTCCGAAATGTTACCTCCTCTCCAATTGGCATGTATTTTTCTAATCGCCATGAATTTTGTACCGGTTGGGTTTCTATTGTGGACTTCACGGTAGTGTTTAGAGACATTGTGCGTGATTAGTCCTTTCTTTATATTATTAATGTGCTCTGCAAACCTGATCTTTGCTTTTCTTTTTGTTTGGCCAATGTATTGGAGGTTACAAGGGCATTGTAAAAGGTAAATTACCCCTTCCGTATCGCAACTCAGCATTTGGTTAATGTGATACGTTTTATCTGTTACAATAGACGAGAAATTTGTTGTGTTTTTCGTTGTCCTATTACTTATTGCACATGCTTTGCAATTTAGGCACGGTCTGTAGCCTTTGTTGGCAGGATCGCAGTCTTTTTTACCTTGATGGTGTAGATGGCTTTTCACAATTGTCTGTTTAATGGATTGGGCTCTTCGGTAAATGATTCTTGGTTGGTCCGGTAGTATATGTTTTAGTGTCTCGTCCAGTTGTAAAATAGGCCAATGCTTCCGTATCATTTTTTCCACTATTGCTGTATTGCGTAATGAATGGTACTTGGATGGAATTTTCCTTTTGGTTCTTGTATTTGATAAGGTCCTTTCTGTCAATTTGTTTCAATCTGTTGATGTGGTTTTGAATATCCAAATTAGAGTAACCCTTTTCTATGAAGTTGTTTTTCATGAGTTCGCTTTGTGTGAGGAATATGTCTTCATCTGTGCAATTTCTTCGTAATCTTTGAAATTGCCCTCCTGGAATGTTTTTGATCCATTTTCTATGGCGAATGCTGTGGATGGGGAGTGTATTATTGCCGTTAACTTCCTTGAAATGTGTTCTGGTTTTTATTTTTTGATGCTCGATATATATTTCAAGGTCTAAAAAAATGACTTGTTGCTGGCTGGTTGTTGTAGTGAAGGCCAAATTTAGTTGATTGTTATTTATGTATGTGATGAATTGTTGTAACTGGCCTCCAGGTCCATCCCAAATGAAAACTACATCGTCTACGTAGCGATACCAGCAAATCAAATTCTCTGAAAATATGTTTTCTGTCCAGATTGTGTCGTCCTCCCATTTTGACATGAAGAGATTTGCATAACTCGGAGCTAGGGGTGTGCCCATTGCAGTACCACATTTTTTAAGGTAAAATTTATTGTTGTACCAGAAATAATTGCGAGTCAGGATGAATTCAATATTTTCCATGATAAAATGTATTTGTTGGTTTGGGATAGTGGTTTGGGTGGATAGATAATGTCTAGTATGGGCACAGCCTGCTTCGTGTGAAATGCACGTGTATAATGATTTGACGTTAGCGGTTCCTAGTGTGTATGATGTTTTCCAAGTTATATTTTCTAGGATCTGAAGAATGCTGATTGTGTCTTTGAGATAACTTTTTTGGTGGGTTACTAAATTCCGTAAGAAATGATCAGTGTATTTGGATAGATTTGAAGTGATGGAATTGATGCCAGAGATGATCGGTCGTCCAGGTGGATTTGTCAGATGTTTGTGGATTTTTCGGCAGAAAATAAAATGTTGGAATTTTTATGTCTGATTGAAAAAGATCATCAAATTCTTTTTTATTGATGATGCCTATGTCTAGGCCTTCTTCAAGATGTTCATGTAATTCTTTTACAAATCTTTGTGTGGGATCTTGGTCCAACACCATGTAGGTTTCTGTGTCTCCTAATAGCCGTTCTGCTTCAAGTTCGTATTGATCTCTTTGATAATAACGATACCTCCGCCTTTGTCCACGGGCTTGATGACTATGTTTTCATCTTTTTTTAGTTCTAAAAGAGCTGTGCTTTCTTCTTTTGTCATATTGTATTTAATTTTTTGTTTTTGGGGGATTTTATCAATATCCTTCTCCATTGCTTTCGGGAACGTGTTAATAAATGATCCTTTGCAGTGTACCGGATTGAATATTGATGTGGGTTTGAAATGCGTGTGTTGATAGTCGTCAGTGGATGTTTGTGGAATTTCAGTCTGTATGTTGTGAAAATACCTTTTGATGGTTATTCTCCTTATGAATTTTTGGAGGTCTATATATAGATTGAAATTATCCACCTTGGAATGGGGCGCAAATTTCAGACCCTTTTTCAGGAGTTGTTTCTGTGATGGTGTTAATTCTTTTTTGCTTAAATTGAAAATTGTGGTTTTTTGCTCTATGTCGGTTGGCTTCTTTTTATTTCTTATACCCCCTCTTGTTGTTCTTTTTCTTGTTCTTTGTATTTCTTTGGTTTTTTGTTCACGGGTGATGTTCTTTGATCTAGTGGTTTTCTCCCTATGCGACTGTTCTCTAAAAAAAACTTGAATATCTTCTTCTGAGGTGTATTCATCTGTGCCTTCGCAGTGGTTTCTTTTTGTTGATCGTTTCCTCCCTCTGTTGGTTTGTTTTCTTTTTCCTGATTTTTCCTCTGGATTGTATATAAAAAGGGATGAAAATTGGTTATCTTCGTCTTGTTTTGCCGCCTGTTCTCCTCGATTGAATGAGTTTCTTGCTAGTGTTTCTTAATAGGTAAAGTTCTTTTGGTTGTATGGTTTGTATTCTCTCTGGTTTCTATAAGGCGGTCTCTGTTGAATGAGTGGTCTTTTCTCTTTCGTGTAATTGTAGGGATTGCGGACAGAAAATGTTCTTTGTTTTTTTTTTCTCATTAAACGGGAATTTTCTGTTCATGTTTTGCATAGGTTTGGTGGTTCTTTTTTCATTTTGAGCTTGCTGATATGCCCGTTGTTCATGTCTCGTTTGAATTTTCTTTGTTTTTGGATCATGATGTCACTTTCTAGTTATTTCATTTTTTCATCTGTCATTTTCATAAGGTTTTTGAAGTCCTCCATGTGAGCCAGAGGTTCGAATCTTTTCTCATATATTTGGATATTTTCCTTTATTTTGTTGATGGATATTCCTCTATCCCTTATGATTAGTTTTATCAGTTCTTTTGAGCAGGTGTCCAAAATTTGGTTCCATTGGGTATAAAAATCTTGTTGTATTGGTTCAAATGTGGCATTTTTCTGAACTCGTAAACCTTGTGGAATCATTATTTTCTAAATATTTGTTTAGGGTCGTAATTTCCCACCATTGTTTGAATTCCTGTGTGTATAGTTTCTCCAGTTTAAGGAATTGGTTACAAAACCTTTCATCCTCAATTGGAGGCTCATTTTGTATAATGGTGGTAGAGAAAATGTTTTCTATATTATTTCTATTTTTATTGTATGAAAGGTGGGTGAATTTATAGGGTGTCATTAGCAGCAGCAATTTATAGATTGATGGCTGGAATGTATTAAGTTGCTGCGCTTGGATGAATAAGCTGCTTTCTTGGGAAATAGATTAATGCAGTAAATGGAAAGCGCTAAATATATTATAAGTACTGAAGGTGATAATTAAAATGATTATAGATAAAATAAAAATGAAAAAAAGAGCGGTACCTGTGGGGAAAAAAAGGTGTTAGTAAAATGATGTTTACACTCTTTTGAGTGAATTGGTAAAGAGTAGCCCGCACACTGTTATTAGTCCCGGTTTGCCAAATGGTAATTGACTACCTGTCCCTGCACTTAGTTGTCCCGGAGCCGCTGGTGAGCGCTGCGGCTCTGATCTTGAGTGCGACGGATGGCGTGGCTGACGGCGCAAAGTCCCTGCTGCGTCCAGCGGGCTGTGTGCGCAAATGGTGTTCTCCCGGCTTCCATCACCACTGATGTCAGCCGGTCGTGTCGCGGCCGATGTCCTGGCCGTGCAGTGGGCTTTCTTCTCCTTATTATAATACAGTCTCCAACGCGTTTCATGCAGTTGCACTTTTTTGAGGAGTGAATAAAAGTTCTTTATTTAGTTTTCAATTTATATTAAAAAATACCGGAACTTCCGACCGGAAATGACCACATTTTTAGTGAAAACCATATGCCAGGTTCTCCACATAGATGGAACGATTAAATTAATTCACATCTGAAGTTTTTAAGAAAAAAAGGAAATAAAAAATATATATTTTTAGGTACCGCTGTATTTGATAAATGGAATTTTAATATTATAAAGTATGAGTTTTTATTATCTATAGGTGAAACGCGTTGGAGCTGTATTATTCTAAGGAGAAGAAAGGCCACTGCATGGCCAGGACATCGGCCGCGACGTGACCCGATGACATCAGCGGTGACGGAAGCCGGGAGAACACCATTTGCGCACACAGCCCGCTGGACGCAGCGGGACTCAGCGTCCTAAAATTTGCACCGAGGTCGCTGGATGGCTAAGCTAAGCGACACAAGTGGCCGACACAAACACCTGGCCCATCTAGGAGTGGCACTGCAGTGTCACGCAGGATGGCCCTTCCAAAAAACACCCCCCAAACAGCACATGACGCAAAGAAAAATGAAAGAAAAAAGAGGTGCAAGATGGAATTGTCCTTGGGCCCTCCCACCCACCCTTATGTTGTATAAACAGGACATGCACACTTTAACCAACCCATCATTTCAGTGACAGGGTCTGCCACACGACAGTGACTGAAATGACGGGTTGGTTTGGACCCCCACCAAAAAAGAAGCAATTAATCTCTCCTTGCACAAACTGGCTCTACAGAGGCAAGATGTCCACCTCATCATCATCCTCCGATAAATCACCGTGTACATCCCCCTCCTCACAGATTATCAATTCGTCCCCACTGGAATCCACCATCTCAGCTCCCTGTGTACTTTGTGGAGGCAATTGCTGCTGGTCAATGTCTCCACGGAGGAATTGATTATAATTCATTTTAATGAACATCATCTTCTCCACATTTTCTGGATGTAACCTCATATGCCGATTGCCGACAAGGTGAGCGGCGGCACTAAACACTCTTTCGGAGTACACACTTGTGGGAGGGCAACTTAGGTAGAATAAAGCCAGTTTGTGCAAGGGCCTCCAAATTGCCTCTTTTTCCTGCCAGTATAAGTACGGACTGTCTGACGTGCCTACTTGGATGCGGTCACTCATATAATCCTCCACCATTCTTTCAATGGGGAGAGAATCATATGCAGTGACAGTAGACGACATGTCCGTAATCGTTGTCAGGTCCTTCAGTCCGGACCAGATGTCAGCATCAGCAGTCGCTCCAGACTGCCCTGCATCACCGCCAGCGGGTGGGCTCGGAATTCTGAGCCTTTTCCTTGCACCCCCCGTTGCGGGAGAATGTGAAGGAGGAGATGTTGACAGGTCGCGTTCCGCTTGACTTGACAATTTTGTCACCAGCAGTTCTTTGAACCCCAGCAGACTTGTGTCTGCCGGAAAGAGAGATCCAAGGTAGGTTTTAAATCTAGGATCGAGCACGTGGCCAAAATGTAGTGCTCTGATTTCAACAGATTTACCACCCGTGAATCCTGGTTAAGCGAATTAAGGGCTCCATCCACAAGTCCCATATGCCTAGCGGAATCGCTCTGTGTTAGCTCCTCCTTCAATGTCTCCAGCTTCTTCTGCAAAAGCCCGATGAGGGGAATGACCCGACTCAGGCTGGCAGTGTCTGAACGGACTTCACGTGTGGCAAGTTCAAAAGGTTGCAGAACCTTGCACAACGTTGAAATCATTCTCCACTGCGCTTGAGACAGGTGCATTCCACCTCCTATATCGTGCTCAGTTGTATAGGCTTGAATGGCCTTTTGCTGCTCCTCCAACCTCTGAAGCATATAGAGGGTTGAATTCCACCTCGTTACCACTTCTTGCTTCAGATGATGGCAGGGCAGGTTCAGGCGTTTTTGGTGGTGCTCCAGTCTTCTGTACGTGGTGCCTGTACGCCGAAAGTGTCCCGCAATTCTTCTGGCCACCGACAGCATCTCTTGCACACCCCTCTCGTTTTTTAAATAATTCTGCACCACCAAATTCAAGGTATGTGCAAAACTTGGGACGTGCTGGAATTTGCCCAGATTTAATGCACACACAATATTGCTGGCGTTGTCCGATGCCACAAATCCACAGGAGAGTCCAATTGGGGTAAGCCATTCTGCGATGATGATCTTCCTCAGTTGCCGTAAGAGGTTTTTAGCTGTGTGCGTATTCTGGAAACCGGTGATACAAAGCGTAGCCTGCCTAGGAAAGAGTTGGCGTTTGCGAGATGCTGCTACTGGTGCTGCCGCTGCTGTTCTTGCGGCGGGAGTCCATACATCTACCCAGTGGGCTGTCACAGTCATATAGTCCTGAGCCTGCCCTGCTCCACTTGTCCACATGTCCGTGGTTAAGTGGACATTGGGTACAACTGCATTTTTTAGGACACTGGTGAGTCTTTTTCTGAGGTCTGTGTACATTTTCGGTATCGCCTGCCTAGAGAAATGGAACCTAGATGGTATTTGGTACCGGGGACACAGTACCTCCAACAAGTCTCTAGTTGGCTCTGCAGTAATGATGGATACCGGAACCACGTTTCTTACCGCCCAGGATGCCAAGGCCTCAGTTATCCGCTTTGCAGCAGGATGACTGCTGTGATATTTCATCTTCCTCGCAAAGGACTGTTGGACAGTCAATTGCTTGGTGGAAGTAGTAAAAGTGGTCTTACGAGTACGACTTCCCCTCTGGGATGACCATCGACTCCCAGCAGCAACAACAGCAGCGCCAGCAGCAGTAGGCGTTACACGCAAGGATGCATCGGAGGAATCCCAGGCAGGAGAGGACTCGTCAGAATTGCCAGTGACATGGCCTGCAGGACTATTGGCATTCCTGGGGAAGGAGGAAATTGACACTGAGGGAGTTGGTGGGGTGGTTTGCGTGAGCTTGGTTACAAGAGGAAGGGATTTACTGGTCAGTGGACTGCTTCCGCTGTCGCCCAAAGTTTTTGAACTTGTCACTGACTTATGATGAATGCGCTGCAGGTGACGTATAAGGGAGGATGTTCCGAGGTGGTTAACGTCCTTACCCCTACTTATTACTGCTTGACAAAGGCAACACACGGCTTGACACCTGTTGTCCGCATTTGTGTTGAAATAATTCCACACCGAAGAGCTGATTTTTTTTGTATTTTGACCAGGCATGTCAAGGGCCATATTCCTCCCACGAACAACAGGTGTCTCCCCGGGTGCCTGACTTAAACAAACCACCTCACCATCAGAATCCTCCTTGTCAATTTCCTCCCCAGCGCCAGCAACACCCATATCCTCATCCTGGTGTACTTCAACAGTGACATCTTCAATTAGACTATCAGGAACTGGACTGCGGGTGCTCCTTCCAGCACTTGCAGGGGGCGTGCAAATGGTGGAAGGCGCAAGCTCTTCCCGTCCAGTGTTGGGAAGGTCAGACATCGCAACCGACACAATTGGACTCTCCTTGGGGATTTGTGATTTTGAAGAACGCACAGTTCTCTGCTGTGCTTTTGCCAGCTTAAGTCTTTGCTTTTTTCTAGCGAGAGGATGAGTGCTTCCATCCTCATTTGAAGCTGAACCACTAGCCATGAACATAGGCCAGGGCCTCAGCCGTTCCTTGCCACTCCGTGTCGTAAATGGCATATTGGCAAGGTTACGCTTCTCCTCAGACGCTTTTAATTTTGATTTTTGGGTCATTTTACTGAACTTTTGTGTTTTGGATTTTACATGCTCTCTACTATGACATTGGGCATCGGCCTTGGCAGACGACGTTGATGGCATTTCATCGTCTCGGCCATGACTAGTGGCAGCAGCTTCAGCACGAGGTGGAAGTGGATCTTGATCTTTCCCTTTAACCTCCACATTTTTGTTCTCCATTTTTTAATGTGTGGAATTATATGCCAGTATCAATAGCAATGGCCTGCTACTATATTTACTGCACAAAACTAAAATGCACCACAGGTATAGAATGTGATGGATAGTATACTTAATGGATGACGAGTGACGACACAGAGGTAGGTACACAGCAGTGGCCTACCGTACTGCTATATATAGTATACTGGTGGACACTGTCAGCAAACTGCAAAACTGTCTAAAATGCACCACAGGTATACAATGTAGATGGATAGTATACTTAATGGATGACGAGTGACGACACAGAGGTAGGTACAGCAGTGCACTCTGCACTGTACTACTCCTATATAATATTAATTATACTGGTGGTCCCCAGTCCCCACAATAAAGCAGCACACTGAGCACAGATATGGAGTGTTTTTCAGGCAGACAACGTATACTGGTGGTCACTGTCAGCAAAACTCTGCACTGTACTCCTGCTATAGCTGCTCCCCAGTACCCACAATTAAGCAGTGTGAGCACTCAGCACAGATATATCATGCAGCACACTGAGCACAGATATGGTATGGATCGTTTTTTTCAGGCAGAGAACGGATAAAAACTGGTGGTCACTTATCAGCAAAACTCTGCACTGTACTCCTCCTAACAGCTGCTCCCCAATCCTCCCCACAAATAAGAAATAAAGTAAACCAATCAACTTCTACAATAAACGGAGAGGACGCCAGCCACGTCCTCTCCCTATCATCTCCAATGCACGAGTGAAAATGGCGGCGACGCGTGGCTGCTTATATAGAATCCGAATCTCGCGAGAATCCGACAGCGGGATGATGACGTTCGGGCGCGCTCGGGTTAGCCGAGCAAGGCGGGAAGGTTCTAACCTGCCTCGGACCCGTGTGAAAAAGGTGAAGTTCGGGGGGGTTCGGTTATCACCCGCACATACATACATATATATATATATATATATATATATATATATATATATATATATATATATTTATATATTTATATATATTAGGGTCTCCTGCCCTGTGCTGCCACGTCGTCATGGCAACCGGGAGACAAGTGCTAGTGGAGTAACCTGAGCGCAGCTGATACTCCGGTTCGGGTCTTTTGCTGTGCAGTGGTTATAGGCTCTGTGCACGGCAGGGGATCCGGTGCTGGTTTTTGTGCTCACAGTCTGTGAGGTCTGAGTGGGGCGTGGACAGCACCTGCTTTATAAGGCCTCTTTTCAGGGTAAGCAGATGCTGCTGAATCTTTGTTGGTTAGTCAGTTCATGAACGTTAGCCAGTACTGTGTAGCTTTGTATTTGTTTGTTGCTTACTGCAAATAGGCCTGGGAATTTGGTATTACACTCTGCCAATCCAGACCTAGCAGTAAGACTGGAGTCAGTCGTTTAGCTTGCTGGGGTTCTGTTACTACTCTGTGAACTTAGCAAGTTTGCGGCTGTATTCTAAGACTTGCCTGTCTAATCCTGTCTCACTGTGCTAGGTGTCAGGGGTCAGTTTAGTGGCAGTAAGCTAAAACCTGTGCACTGCAAGTGAGAATTTGGATTGTGGAGATTCTCCTTGTGTCTATCATTCCATCTCTGACCAAGGAGTTTACTGCCACACCCGTTGGTAACCCTTTAGGGTTTTGCTGTTGCCCTTAGCAACAGCATTTCGGGTACTCTACGTATTAAAACACAACATCTTGCTTTTTCCATCTTAGCAGTTCTAATACAAGGGAGATACCCAGTTCCTTAGCCTCTGGGCTTCTCTGTTCACTTTGTGTGTATTTTGTTACCCTATCACCTTCTGTGTACGTTATGTCATATCCCCCAGTTTGTCTGTGAGTCCATCTGTTTTGCATAACAGTTCAAACACCAGTACATTCCTGCAGACACTGGAGTGCATAACAGTTCTGACACCAGTACTTTCCTGCTGGCACTGGTGTGCATAACAATATATATATATATATATAATCTATCCCAACAAATATAAAACCACAGCATTCACCACCCCAGAAGCGGGGTGCAGTGTCTGCACTCACCACTCATAGGGTGGGGTGCATGTAGCCCATAGCCACCTACTTCAAAATACACAAACAGAAAGTTCAGCACTCACCAAAGCAAGCTCACTTATTTTCACAACATCAATAAATAAATGATGGGGGTTTAGTTAGTGAATTGGCCAATGCACGGAAGCCTGCAAACCGCTCGCGAAGGTACCCCACCTTCATGCAGGTCCTATACTATCACAAAGTCTCAAAAATTAAAACCTGGCAACTGTATCACACATAATATAACTGCAAATATGCCTACTTGGTTTAATGTGTACCTGCCAAATACTCCATGGCTTTTAAAAAGGTACACTAGTCACCTGACACTGGCTGATAAATTACTCAAGAACAGCTGACTCAGGTTTAAGATAATTGGGCTTGCACATGGGTGCACGAACAAAAGCTTGTGGCCACAGTTAATATGAGTTAACCAAAGATTAACCCTACAATATATATTTGTTGGTATAGAATGTGAGGGGTAAATTTGATCCTACGGTATTATTAACCTCAATAACATTCATTTCCAGTCTATTATGAACACCTCACAATATTGTTTATAGGCCAAACGGTTGCACCAAGGTCGCTGGATGACTAAGCTAAGCGACACAAGTGGGTGGCACAAACACCTGGCCCATCTAGGAGTGGCACTGCAGTGGCAGACAGAATTACAGTTATAAAAAATAGGCCTCAAAGAGCACATAATGCAAAGGAAAAAAAAAAAGAAGGGAGGTGCAAGATGGAATTGTCTTGGACCATCCCACCCACCCTTATGTTGTTTAAACAGGATATGCACAGTTTGATAAACCCATCATTTCAGCGACAGGTGGTCCCCCTGGAAAAAGCTCGCCAAGTTCTCCGAATCGTAGCTAGCTACAAACATAACACCTCCATATTTGATGACTTTTCACATTATTTGAAGAGGCAAGAGGATAGTGTCAAGAAGGTGATTCAAAATTAGAGAGGCACATATAATCAGGAACAATACAGGCTCTAATCTCCACTGCTTAATTGGTGTGGAACAGAAAGGTCTTCAACCAAGCAAATATTTAATTTTTAATTACCACATTACTGGACAAACTGAAAAACTAGGGTCAAAAGCCTCAAAAATTGTACCCCCTTCTCCATTTTCAGGGATTAAGATAATCTCGGATTTAATGCTGGGATGCAAATAAAGTGGTGTATACCACAGGATCAAGATTGGATATTTTCCCCTCCACGGAGTCTGGAGACTTATTTTGTGAAAATCTTGCGGGTTTCCCCCCCACCCCCCATTTTTTATTGCATTTTTATTTACATATTTTGTGGCAGATGCCTTATTTTTGTTTTTCACAGCTCCCAGTAACACGCATGTGAGCATACCTGTGTGTGTCCCAGTTACACAGAGCCAACCCTAGGCATAGGCAAACTAGGCAAATGCCTAGGGCATTTGGAATGCCAAGGGGCACAAGCAGCTTCTGCTGATTAAAATGATATGCAGCATGCCTATATTCTGTGTGTGACTGCCGCTCTATCTGCATGTAAAATGCATTACTAATGTGTGGCATTATGTGTATAAGGTGTACTGCAGTACTTTGTGGCATAATGTATAGAAAGGGCACTACTGTGTTGTCTAATGTGAATAAAGAGCAACATGGTATGGTGTAATGTGAATAAGGGGCATTACTGTGAGTAGTAACATGGTACTACTGTGTGATGTAATGTGAATAAGAGACACTATTGCATGATATAATGTGAATAAAGTTGCTGTACTGTGTGGCGTAATTTCAACTGGGGGTATTATTGTGTGGCCATGCCCCTTCCAAGCAAGAACACGACCCATTTTGGGCTGCACACCAAATGTGCACACTGTTCCTATTTATTTTATATAGGGGGTAGGGGCACCAAGATGAGGACTGCTATGGGTGAGGGGTGATGGTGCTGGGAAAGGGGTACAGGGTTAGAGGGTCAGAGGTGGAACTAACGTCTGTGCAAGGGGGCACCAGCCAAAATCTTGCCTAGGGAATCATATTGGATAGGGCCAGCTCTGCAATTACACGCATGTGAGCATACCTGTGTGTCCCAGTTACACGCATGTGAGCATACCTGTGTTTCTTATTTATTTTATTCCTATTTGATTTTTAAATAAAGCAGCCCCTTAGATGTTTTAGCTGCCCCTCCTGAGCCCCCACAGCAGCCCCGGATGGGGCAAGTTGAGTTCAGGTGGGTTCGGTAAAGTACTAAGCACGACTGTGCAGTAATTTTTTTTGTTATTGAGCTCCTGCCCTAGTGGAGCTTACCATTCTACAGTCCAAACTAATTTCATACTATAAGTAGGACTGTGGGAAGAAGCAATGCTAACCTCCGTGCCCACAGCATGCCTCAGCCTGGCAAGCCAGACATCTTCCTGGCTGTAAGCCACCATGAGACTCCATACTGGGCCTTATTTAGTAACTGTTTGTGCCTCACAGGAGCTCCTCGCCCATCTAGTGCTGCAGTGCAATGGAAAGCTGATGCAATGCAAGGTCACTGAAACTCTGTTCTTCTAACACCACGAGGTCTTGAAATAACCCTATGCAGCCCTTAGGAAAAGAAGTTCCCTGTACAACAAATGTGCATCTTCTAAATAATACCAAAACGTGGAACATCAATAATAAATCAAAATTAAGGTTGACTAATTGGAGCCATTCATTTGAGTGAGTCCCTAACATGAATATAATTGAGAAGAACCTCTCTATAATGCTTCGGCAGAAAACATCACGTTTACATCTCTGGCAGTTGCGCTGGATTATGATTCAGTCTCTTCTGAGTCACACTGACTTTGACCACAAATGTGGTCTCTCCCCACTTTATTTAAAAACACTTTCCATTTCCACCTGTGCGGCTAGTTTTCTCTGTTTGTGATGTTGAAGCTTGTTTCATATCTGCTCTAGGCTTTCATTTAAACCTAGGATCAAGTACAGCAGCACCCCTGGACTTATACAGCATAGGCTGCACCCCTGGAGAATTACACCCGGCAGCAGACAGGCAACAGCACCCCTGGACTTAAACAGCAGTGTAGCAGCACTCATGGACTGATAGGGCAGAGGGGAAGCGCCCCTAGAATGATGTGGCAGACAAAGAAAAGACGTGCAAGATGGAATTGTTCTTGGGCCCTCCCATCCACCCTTATGTTGTATAAACAGGACATGCACACCTTAATAAACCAATCATTTCAGTGACAGGGTCTGCCATACGACTGTGGCTGAAATCACGACTGTGGCTGAAATGATTGGTTTGATTGGGCCCCCACCAAAAAAGAAGCAATTAATCTCTCCTTGCACACACTGGTTCTACAGAAGCAAGATGTCGTCCTCATCCTCAGATCCCCCCCTTCAGTCTTTACATACTCATCCTCAGAGAGAAATAATATTCTAATATCCTAATATAAGTAGTACAATGGTCATTTACTCTCTTAACAACTTTACTGCATGGGTGAATCCTGCTAGAGGCTGTGGAGTATCAGAACTTTTCATAACTCCCGATATCCCACAGGCAATTATGCAAATGGCCCTTTTAAAAGACATGGGGTTGCCATACTATTCCATAATACAGGAGCTGAACTGCGGACGCGTCAGCATTTTCTTCCAAAGGTTGAGTCTTATTTCCATATCAACCAACCTGTGGTGGCGCCAGTGGCTTCTGACACCTCAGCCGTTTCAAAAGTCCTTGGATGTCGTCAGAGCATTGAGGACTTACGTTGCAAGAATGGCTTGGATAAGGAAATCAGAATCTTTGTTTGTTCTCTATGACCCCAACAAGATTGGGGGTCCTGCTTCTAGGCAGACTATTGCACGCTGGATCGGAGGTACCATTCAGCACGCTTATTCCATGGCTGGATTGCCGTTACAGAGTTCGGTAAAGGCCCACTCCAGGGGCAAATGCAGGATTTCTAAAGGGGGGTTTCCACTCCAGATACAGTATGTGATATGTGATACACACACACACAGGATCCCGGCACCTGCGCTTTAAGTATCCTAACCCTCCCTTCCTGTATACTGACCCTAACCCCAATCCCCCTAACCCCCGCAGCCTAACCCTAACCATTGGTGCCTAAACCTAACCACCCTTTCTTTCAGCCTAAACCTAACCTCCCCCGCCTAATAGGCCCTACACACTGGCCGATTTTCTGAAAGATATGAACGATCTCGTTCATAAATGAACGAGAACTCGTTCATATCTTTCAGTGTGGAGACTCCAGCGATGAACGATGCGCGGCCCCGCGCTCGTTCATCGCTGGTCTCCCGTCGGCTGTGCATGCAGGCCAATATGGACGATCTCGTCCATATTTGCCTGCACTTTAATGCAGCCGCGTGACGGGGGGAGTTTAGAAACTTCACTCCCCCCGTCACTGCCCCCCCGCCGCCGGGTCGCTCGTCGGCCGTCGGGCACCTCGGCGGCGCATCGTCAAATGTGTAGGGCCCCTAACACTAAGGAGCCCGGCAAATTTATGTTCGGGATACCAGCAGTTGGGATTCTGGCCCCTGATTTTTGATCTATGTTGGGATCTTGGTGTCTGTATTCTGACTTCCGGCATCCTAATGCAAGT
>NC_086453.1:120810447-120975447 GCF_028390025.1 Pseudophryne corroboree
GCCTCCCTATACCCTCCCTCCCTGCCGCCCCGCGTCTCCCTATCCCCTCCCTCCCACCCCGCGTCTCACTATCCCCTCACTGCCGCCCCGCGTCTCGCTATCCCCTCCCTCCCCGCCGCCCCGCGCCTCCCTATCCCCTCCCTCCCTGCCGCCCCGCGCCTCCCTATCCCCTCCCTCCCTGCCGCCCCGCGTCTCCTATCCCCTCTCTCCCACCCCGCGTCTCACTATCCCCTCACTGCCGCCCACGTCTCGCTATCCCCTCCCTCCCCGCCGCCCCGCGCCTCCCTATCCCCTCCCTCCCTGCCGCCCCGCGCCTCCCTATACCCTCCCTCCCTGCCGCCCCGCGTCTCCCTATCCCCTCCCTCCCACCCCGCGTCTCACTATCCCCTCACTGCCGCCCTGCATCTCGCTATCCCCTCCCTCCCGCCGCCCCGCGCCTCCCTATCCCCTCCCTCCCTGCCGCCCCGCGCCTCCCTATCCCCTCCCTCCCTGCCGCCCCGCGTCTCCCTATCCCCTCCCTCCCACCCCGCGTCTCACTATCCCCTCACTGCCGCCCCGCGTCTCGCTATCCCCTCCCTCCCCGCCGCCCCGCGCCTCCCTATCCCCTCCCTCCCTGCCACCCCGCGCCTCCCTATCCCCTCCCTCCCTGCCGCCCCGCGTCTCCCTATCCCCTCCCTCCCACCCCGTGTCTCACTATCCCCTCACTGCCGCCCCGCGTCTCGCTATCCCCTCCCACCCGCCGCGCGCCTCCCTATCCCCTCCCTCCCTGCCGCCCCGCGCCTCCCTATCCCCTCCCTCCCTGCCGCCCCGCGTCTCCCTATCCCCTCCCTCGCACCCCGCGTCTCACTATCCCCTCCCTGCCGCCCCGCGTTTCGCTATCCCCTCCCTCCTTGCCGCCCCGCGCCTCCCTATCTCCTCCCTCCCCGCATCTCCCTATCCCCTCCCTTCCACCCCGCGTCTCCCTAACCCCTCCCTCCCACCCCACGTCTCCCTATCCCCTCCCTCCCTGCCGCCCCGAGTCTCCCTATCCCCTCCCTCCCACCCCACGTCTCCCTATCCCCTCCCTCCCTGCCGCCCCGCGCCTCCCGATGTTGGAGTTGCCTACAGCAGCGGCAGCTCCGGAGACAACAGGCAGCGCTGTTACCTCTATTTCCGTGCCCTCAGCATCTCTGGCAGCATCTGCTACCTCCGGGACTGAGGAACCAGGACCACTAAGGCGAGGGGTGGGGGGAGTTGTGCTTGGTGGCAAGTGTCTGGGCAGCTCAACCCCAGATCACTTGGACTGCAGCTCCCCCCCTTGTGATCTGGGGGCGAGCTGCAGTCCAAGTGATCTGGGGGTGAGCTGCAGTCCAAGTGATCTGGGGGTGAGCTGCAGTCCAAGTGATCTGGGCAAGATCACTTGGACTCCAGCTCACCCCCAGATCACTTGGACGCAGGGACAGGGAAAAATAAATAAAATAAATGTAAAAAAATGATATATTTATATCACAGCTGCCCGCCTCCCACCGCTGACCAGCGCTCACTTCTGCACGCTGCACCGCCATTGAAAGCTGACCACCGCAGACCACAACTGGCGGTGGCCAGAGGGACATCAACGCCTCAGCGAAGAAGGACAGCTTAGTACCGCCGCATCCCCCGCAGACCATGGGCTCATCCGCCACCGACAACCACAGTCCCTTCCGCACCTCCGCTGCACATATCAGGTAATGTTACCCTATGTCCCTGCTGTCACGCTCTCAGTCCCTGCTGTCACTCTCTCAGTCCCTGCTGTCACTCTCTCAGTCCTTGCTGTCACTCTCTCTCCCTGTCCCTGATTTGTGGGTCATACCGTTTGCTATAATGTGAATTTTGGCTCATACCATGTGCTATAATGTGAATTTCGGCTCATACCATGTGGTAAAATCAGAATTTTGGCTCATACCGTATGCTGTAATGTGAATTTCGGGTCATACCGTGTGCTATAATGTGAATTTCGGCTCATACAGTGTGGTAAAATCTGAAATTTTGGGTCATAGCGTGTTCTGTAAGGTGAATTTCGGCTCATACCGTGTGCTGTAATGTGAATTTCGGCTCATACTGTGTAGTAAAATATGAATTTTGGCTCATACTGTGTGCTGTAATGTGAATTTCGGCTCATACTGTGTGCTGTAATGTGAATTTCGGCTCATACCGTGTGCTGTAATGTGAATTTCGGCTCATACCGTGTGCTGTAATGTGAATTTCGGCTCATACCGTGTGCTGTAAGGTGAATTTCGGCTCATACCGTGTGCTGTAATGTGAATTTCGGCTCATACCGTGTGCTGTAATGTGAATTTCGGCTCATACCGTGTGCTGTAATGTGAATTTCGGCTCATACCGTGTGCTGTAATGTGAATTTCGGCTCATACTGTGTGCTGTAATGTGAATTTCGGCTCATACGGTGTGCTGTAATGTGAATTTCGGCTCATACTGTGTGGTAAAATATGAATTTCGGATCATACCATGTGCTGTAGTGTGAATTTTGGCTCATACCATGTGATGTAGTGTGAATTTCGGCTCATTCCGTGTGCTGTAATGTGAATTTCTAGATAGTATAAGAATTTCTAGATAGTATAAGGGGTCCTAATACACTGAAGGACACGCCCCCATTTGAGTGGCCACACCCCCTCTTCCGGAGGCGCGCGCATAATTGCAACCTTCACTTTTCCATACCCCCACTTCAAAATGTCCACTTCGACCACTGTATATGTATGTGTGTGTGTATATGTATATATATATATATATATATTATATATAAAATCTCAGTGCCTCCCCAGCCAATGACCTCACCGCACGTCACTGCCACAAAGTTCTAGTTACAACCCTGGTGCCTATCTATAATACTGTATAAAACTACAGACTGTGGTATTATACTATATATGGATGTGGGGCTGGATGCTTTTTAACTTGTGTGCATTTAATATAATATTTGTCAGGTTATCTTTTGCTGTTATTTGGCTGCTTCAGGAGGATCAACATACTGTTAACACAGCCTCTAGATAACGTGATCACTCCACTGTCCAAGCAACAGGGGAAGGGGAGGGCCGGGAGGACGGGGGTGGTGTAGGCAGAAATTTTGCACCGAAGGCGCGCGCGGCGGGAAAAGGGGGTGTGGTCACTCAAAAGGGGCGTGTCCTTCAGTGTAGTAGGTCCTCTTCCACAATATAGCACTGTGGTGAGGGGAGCCTACCCCCTTAATTGACTAATTGCAGAGTTTAGCAGCGGAAGGGTTGCAGCGGTTTCTCACCCCAAGCTGCGGCGCTTCTGCCACCTCGGACACTTCACGTCTTCTGCGCCACCCGGGATGCAGAGCTCCGCACCGGGGATGCACCCTTTTCAGTGTGGTCTGCTGCACTCCGAATCTTCTCTCCTGCTGCAGGATCCTGATGTGTGCCGTCCTCCCCGCTGTTCCGCGCCATCTTCTTTAAGCCAGCCAGGATCTTCTGCGGGTCCTTTCTCCGGTAAGCGAGTGTCCTCCGCGATGCCGGTGCTCCCGTCGCTGGTTAGTCTCCTCCCTTGCTGCAGGGTCCCGGTCCACTGAAGGTTGGATGTCCTTCCCCGGTCTGCGGCTGGCTGGATTCTTCCTCTTCTGCAGCGTCTTCTCCACTCAGCGCGGACGGCTCTGGTCGCTCTGGTGACAGGCAGCTCCTCCCTGGCGTTGGTCCCCTCCTGTCCCTCGTGTCTCTTCAGCTGGTGCACATGTCTCCGCTCCTCCTCTGGTCTTCGGCGAGTCCTCCAGGGCTCCTTCATACATGCTGCTGCTGGTTAAAAAAATATATATATATACTTCCGGGTCTGTGGAAAAGTGCTGCTACTTTGACTATATATATATATATATATATATATATATATATATATATACGCACACACCCACCCACATAAAACACACACATGAAACACACGCATACTCCTGCTTACCCCTCCAGCGCCGGACACACACACACACACACACACACACAGAAACACGCATACTCCTGCTTACCCCTCCAGGCAGTACACGCACACTCATCCTTACCCCACCAGTGCTGGACACACAAACAGGCACAGGCACACACACACACACACACACACACACACACACCTGCTTACCCCTCCAGCAACATACACACACACACACACACACACACACACACATCTGCTTACCCCTCCAGCAACATACACACACACACACACACACACACACACACACACACACACCTGCTTACCCCTCCAGCAACATACATACACACACACACATCCCTGCTTACCCCTCCATTGCTGGAAACAATACAGTATATATATTATACCCCTTTTACACTCGCAGTGAAAGGTCATTCCCGGGAATGACCCTTTCACATTAGCGGGCCGACCCGGCATATTGCCGGGTCGGTGACGTCACCGCCGACTCTAGCAGAGGCGGTGCTTGGAGATAATCTTCTCCAAGCACCGCCTCCTCCTATGCGGAGAACGGGATGCTCGTCCCGGGAAATTGTCCCTGTACCCATTCACACTCACTAAAATCCCGGGATGATGCGCGTTCACGTGTAATATCCGGGGATTTTTCTGCGAGTGTAAAAGGGGTATAAGTTAGCATTAGCACATGTGTACATATACAGTATATTAGTGTTAGCACGTGTGTGTATCTGTGTGTGCATATATATATACACACACATATATATATATATATATATATATATATAAAATATATATACACACATATATACAGTATATATATAGGAGTTACTAGTTATTAGCTCATGTGTATGTAGGGGTATATATATATATATATATATATATATATATAATTATTAGCAGCACAGTATATATAGATAGTCAGTGGCACACATCACCTGAGCAGGAAGGCCACCAGCAGCAGGGACAAGGCGGCCAGTCTCCGGCGCTGCTCCCGCCTCAATCGCTCTGGCTCCAGCTGCCGCCCCAGCACTGATGAGTGACCGGGATCAGCGCCGCCTGGTTACCGCGGCAACGCCACGCTGTCTCCTTCCGCCCCTCCCCGCACAGCAATGCCGGGCACTGATTGGCTGCTTCACAGGGAGACACGACGTAGCCCCGCCCCCAAAATCTCAGCTGCTGTGTCCATCTCCCGACCAAGTGTCACAGCGGCGGTCGGCTGGCTGACAGCAGATCCTGGGCTCATCCACGTCTGGAGGAGTAGCAGCGGCAGGCAGCATGGGGCGAGCGGGCAGTGCTGGCGGCGCCCCCGTCTGCTGGGGCTGCCACAGCGCCCAGGGCACGTGCCCTGCTCGCCCCATGCTAGCACAGTATACCGGCACCGGAATCCCGACACCCGGCATACCGACAACTATTCTCCCTCGTGTGCGTCCACGACCCCCCTGGAGGAAGAATAAAATAGTGTGGCGCGCGTAGCGCACCACCGTTCCCGTAGCGTGGCGAGCGCAGCGAGCCCACAAGGGGCTCCTTTTTGCTCTCCACGCTGTCGGTATGCCGGCGGTCGGGCTCCCGGCGCCGGTATGCTGGTCGCTAGGAGCCCGAGCGCCGGCATACCGTACTACACCCAGGATAGAGAGAGAGACAGATTTGCAATATAATCTCTGTGTATTTACAGTATGTTGTCTCTTCCTGAGCAGTGTGGGAGGGTTATAGCATTTAATAATTCTCAAAAAACTAAAAACGTGCAGATGATATTGAGGGGTTAGTGTGCAGGGAGAGAGCATGCTACTTTGGGAGGGAATTATGTGACTTTAATATTGTATAACTAATTATTGCAGTGTATTGTAGGATGGTAAAATAAATATTGTTGTTATTTTTAAGTTTGCTGCATACCTGACTTGAAGCATATATACATACCAACCAACATGACCCTTTCCAGGAGGGACAAAATTCTCTGTTCCTGGACTTCCCTCTTAATTTAGGATTGCCCTCACCTGCTTTAAACAGGTTAGTTGATAACAAAGTTGTTTTAACACAGGTGAGGGCAATTTTAAATTAAGATGGAAGTCCTGGAACAGAGCATTGTATCCCTCCTGGAAAGGGTCATTTTGTATATAGTTTCTGACTACTGACCACTATGTCAGTGCTCCTCAAACCCACTCCTCATAGAACCCCAGCAGTGCATGTTTTCCAGATCATCTAGCTGGAGCACAGGTGAATTAATTTACTAACACAATAGATCTACAGGTAATACTAATTATTCCTGTTAATCATACTTGCCTACCTGACCCAATCCATGAGGGAGAAAATGCTCTGTTCCTGGACTTTCCTGGTAATGTATGATTGCCATCACCTGTGGTGAGCTGGGTAATTGATAAGAAAGGTGTTTCACCACAGGTGATGGCAATCATACATTACCAGGAAAGTCCAGGAACAGAGCATTTTCTCCCTCATGGAGAGGGTCAGGTAGGCAAGTATGCTGTTAATTCAGTACTGAACAGGTAGGCTTGGTCAAACTACTGAAATTGTTAAAAAAAATCCTACACAGCTGCTAATCATTCCTACACAGCCAATTAATTAAATAATTAACACGGAGTGTAATTAAACTCCACACAAACTCATCCAGCAATGCACAAACAAGCATAGCAACCATCACTCATGGCAACCCCCTCCCCCCAAAAACTTCTATATTCCACACCTACATGCGTGCCCCACCTTAAAAACATCTCAATCTAAAAGAGGAAGTGCTGGTGACAACACATTTACTTTATAACCTTAACTTCATAGAAAGGAAAACTTTTGCAATATTTTACATTTCCCGTTTTACATGATGTTCTATACTATATTCATCCCTTTCCAGGTTGAAAGGAGTAATAAAAAAATCTTTTAACCCAGTTTTGGAGGCGAGCATTACAAAGGGGAAGGGTGTGGGGGGATTATGCATATTTGTGCACGCAGTATTTCACACACACACACACACACACACACACACACACACACACACACATCTTGAATAGCTTTTTAACATCTGCGACAGCAAAATGTTGTTAGTTGAAAACCTATAAATTGTTACCCCTTTTCCACTGCTGCTAAAACCCGGGTTATTGCTATGATAACCAGGGAGTGGCTCAGTGGAAAAGGGTCAACACGGGTCCAGTGACCCGGGAATCCAACCTGGCTAGTTTGCAGGGTTGGTCCCGGGAAGGACCCAGGTCATGGTTCCAGGGGCGCCTACAGGTCTGCCAGGCCCTGGTACAAGCCACGCCCCCTCCTTTTAAAGAAAAATAATTATG
Source organism: Pseudophryne corroboree (assembly GCF_028390025.1). Lineage (NCBI taxonomy): Eukaryota > Metazoa > Chordata > Amphibia > Anura > Myobatrachidae > Pseudophryne > Pseudophryne corroboree. The sequence continues at coordinate 120,817,650 of NC_086453.1, forward strand.
ATCTCCGAGTGGCCAGCGTGACTCGGGCCCCCCAACAGGCCTGGGTAAAAAAGTACCCGCTCTTCCCCCCTCTCTGCACCTTTGCACGGTGCAGTGTAAGGCGAATCATTGTGACCCGGCACCCATTTACAGCATATGGAGAGCTGGCGCCAGGAGATGATCCCCACACTCTGGAACTGCTGATGTGTCGAGTGATGTCGCTGACCCGGCAATAAGCCACATCCAGCCATCACTCTGAAAGGGGTCTCAGTCGGGCCGCACCCAGGCTGGACCTGTATACAAAATGCGGGGTGCAACACAGCATTTTTAGTGTAAAAGGGGAATAAAGGAATAGCCCTCTATAAGCGTTTAGAAGTGAAAGGAAACGTTATCTAATAGGTGTTAGCAGTTTTTCATAATTGATAGTGAACATAGGGGGTCATTCCGAGTTGATTGCACGTAGCTACTTTTTGCTGCCCGTGCGATCAACTAGACTCCGCCTATTGGGGAGTGTATATCTGCATAGCAGGGCTGCAAACGCTTGTACAGCCCTGCTATGCAAAAAAAGTTTCCTGTAAAAGAAGACCAAGGTAAGACTTACTTACCCTGTGCGATCGATCCAGCGATGCAGGTCCCGGAATTGACGTCAGACATCCGCCCTCCAAACGCCTGGACACGCCTGCGTTGGACTCGCCACTCCCCGAAAACGGTGAGTTGCCACCTGGATCCGCCTTTCTCCTGTCAATCTTCTTGTGGTCGCTGCTGCGACTGCTTTCTTCGTTTGTGTCGTTGCTGCCCGGCGACGGCCATCACGGGCAACGACGTGCCTGCACAATGCGGATGCCGCGCATGTGCAGTTCTGAATCGATCGCACGGCTGCGAGGAAGTTCAGCATGCGATTGGGTCGGAATGACCCCTATAGGCTAGGTGAATTTACACTAAGATTGTCATTGGATGACAGGAATGTCATTTAAGAATAAACACTGATGGCACAAACAATTCTAGCAAATGCATATATGAGGGGACCTACAACCAGGGTCATATTAACGTCCGAGGCACCCATGGCCCCATCCTTTGAGCAATGGACCCCCCACCCCAGCACTGCATCTTACCTTGTGCTGGCAAGCGGGCCCCTCCTTCTCTGCAGCACCATCTTACCAGTGATATGCAGGGAAATGATGCATGTGCACAAGGGGTGTGGATCATTAGATCGACAGTGTCTAGGTCGACAATGTTTAGGTCGACCACTATAGGTCAACAGTCACTAGGTTGACAGGGTTTCTAGGTCGACATGTGCTAGGTCGACAGGTCAAAAGGTCGACATGAGGTTTTTTTTGTGTGTTGTTTTTTTTGTGTTGTTTTCTGCGTACAGTGACCGGGAAGCTGAATTAGTGCACCATGTCCCCTCGCATGGCTCGCTTTGCTCGATTATCATTCCAATCGTAGTCCACGTGGATCGTTAAGTATGAAAAAGTTAAAAAAAGTTTTTTTAAAAAAAACTCATGTCGACCTTTTGACCTGTCGACCTAGCACATGTCGACCTAGAAACCCTGTCGACCTAGTGACTGTCGACCTATAGTGGTCGACCTAAACATTGTCGACCTAGACAGTGTCGATCTTCAGACTGGATCCCGTGCACAAGAGAGCCAAAGTCTTTGCTTTCACTGTGTGGCATCATCTACCAAGTACCACTGGGAAGATGGCACCGCGGAGGAGGAGAGACCCACCTTCCAGCACACAGTAAGTATATACTGGGTGCTGGTTGTGTGGTTCAGGGTCCCCCCCCCCCTCCCCCCCCCCCCCCCCCCACTCCCTGGGACCATTATAAATAAGCCATTGCCTGCGACGATAATAAAGGTTGTGTGGGCCTGATACAATTAGCCATGGGTCTGTTGGGATAGGCGTTATAATAGAATAGCTCCATGTGCTAAACTCATAGCTTTAGCCACGTGGTAAACAGCATGGCTAACTGAATCTTCCCCCTTGAATAATTAAGAACTACAGTATCTATTTTGCATTGTTTAGTGCCATTTTTTTTTACCAATAATTGCTTGTTGGGAGAATGCTTCAAAAAAGATAATGAGAATTAAGAACTCATTATTTTTTTTTTTATATATAATAAAACTTTCTGAAGCTTGTACCCAATAGATATCTATAGAAGCCTATGGGCTCCTTTCCAGAGAGAAGAGATCGGAAGGATCCCTCACTGACTCCCCCATGGCTTGCTCATGCACACAACACAAAGGACAGCTCTTGTCGGAGGAGCTGTCCTTTGCGTTTATATTTAGAATTATTCATGCATACAGCTTTAATAAATGCCGCTATTCATGTTATATCTGGAGGGATGTATCACATGCAATATGCAGTGCGAGTACATGCAGGGGCGTCTTAAGAGAGGAGGGGTCCCGTGTGCACACTCCGAGTGGGGTCCTCCTCTCCACGGCTCCGTAGGCTCCGACAATATGCCGGAGTCCACTGCGCATGTGCAGGTCTTCCGAAACATGGCGCCTGCCGTATTTTGGAGACAAAAGTCGAACTGCGCATGTGCGACGGCCCTTTTCAGTTGTTTTTTTGCCGCAACGGCTGACGCTGCATCGCCCAGCGATGGACTTCGGCGAGGTGAGTATGAAAATATGGGTGCAATGTATGCGGTGTGGGCCTACCCTGGACCCTGGGTCCCGTGTACACTGCACACATTGCACACATGATAGAAATGCCAATGGGTACATGATACATCCATGTCAGGTAACACAGGTGATCATAAAATATTACAAAAACTGTGCTATAGACTGATTTATGGATTGCTAACTTATCATTTTAAGGTGCCACCTAGTTTCTGCAGTGCTGCATAGGGAATGTCAAAGTCAGAAAAATATCTCTATACACACTGCCATATTTGCACCTCATACACGTCCGCGCTGCGCATGCGTACGCTCTCCCGTGCGTGCGCATACTCACAGTCGCGGGCACCCGCAGGCGCACGGTATGCGTATTTACGGTAGAGTTTATGTGATCGTAGCGTGCGACTCAATCGTTACATATTTTCACTATATAATGTATTTTGTAGATCATGGTCCCTTTGATAGATTCTGAAAGTTTAGTTAATATAGCATGTTCCTGGACAGAGGGATCCCTCTTTGTATTGTACGAAGGGTCTAACAGGAGTCATACAGTGGTGTTTAGTACCCATCGGAAGAGTATTTAATTAGCAATATTCCGGTGTTGGTTTGGAGCGGATTAATCGCTCGTGCGAATAGTTATGGACATAAGAAGTTTATGTCCATTTACTATTATTTACTCTTACTTAGCCATGCGGCGGGAAACCCAGTATCCCACCCACCTGAGCTGTTGGAAATCGTCACAGCCCACCTGTATGAATCAACCTATGACCTTTTGTTATAATGCGAAGCCGAATTCCTGTGTCCAATGAACAATGAGATTGTAGGGACCATTGAATTGTATTGTGTGTGGGGCATAAATAGACAAGCCGATCACATCCAGCTCACTCTTCAACGGTTATCATTGCTGAAAATCGGGAGCTGGATGTCCAGAGGCGCATGCGATCGTTTCCCCTTGTGCGTAAGTGTTTCTCCGCAATCATATTGTTCTTACTGTTATTGTGAGCCATTTCTCTCTCTCTCTCTTCTCCTCTTTCCCTCTTATTTTCCCTTAAAACGTAATTGTATTGTATTGTATTTCCTGTGTAGTTATCTGGTTAGTTAGTCTATGTTATATTGTAGTGTATGAATTGTATTGTGTTAATTCTTTTGCAAGTAATATCCATAATATATATATAAGGCGTTAGACCCTAAGCCCAGGTATCCGTGTATTTTCTATATAGTGTTAAGTAATCTCAGAGCGTCGGTGACGCTCAAACAGCTTCTAAGTTAATCAGGTTACACAAGGTTGCATCTACACACTATCACTACACTAAGGTTTTACTGCATAATATACTGTTTATGGTTTAGATATAAAGGTTTAACATTGTGAGCGTCAGCGCCGCTGGTGATCTCCTCGTGGTCCCGAGCGTCCGCTACGCTATAGCGAACCATTACGTTAGTCGGCAGCCAATAGCGTGCCTGCCTGTGATCTCTTGGCCGTGAGCGAACGTGACGCTTGAGCGTCTCCACCACGGCTAAGCGATTGTTACGCAACAAGCGTACCCTTACGGTACTTCATACGTAAATAGCGTACAGTGTTCTCAGACCTCACAAAGGGTTTTATATAAGATAAATATTCAGCTTTATCAATTGGCGGCTCGCCCGTCCTTCACATATCTGCACTAGGTAGATTCAGCAGACATTATCCATCAGCAAAGGGCGGGAGGTTATATTCCTCGTAGTGCTGACGGGATAAGCGTCTGTTTCACTTAGTAAAGGGTGCTGAAGGAATCCGGGAACCGGAGGTAAGAACAACACGCTGGTGTCTTTTAAAACTGTTTATTTTTCTGTCTTGCGTACACACGCACGCACATATATATATCTGCATTTCTTTTTCATTTGTGTATTTTCGTATATCACTCTCCTGGTTGCCAGTTTTATAGTTGATAAAAGTGCTAAGAGAGATTTGCCGCTATTTCAATAGTTTGAGTAAAGGTAATATAGTTAAAGTATAGACAAACACACAGCTTTGCCTGAGAGACGAGGAGGTCAGTGTGGTGCGCGGTAGATGATCGAGGATCATCTACATTGATGAACGTATAAGTTGTGTTACAGTGGATCTTTGCTTTGCGTACACGTGTCTCTAACAAAGGACTGAGACTTGCGTACGCAACCCAGAGGCCGACGCACGCAGCGTATATTACGCAACGGAGCGTCCGTGTACGCCCATGTAACTCAAATCACAAGTGTTATTTTTAAAAGGAGATAAATAGCGCAACGCAGTAAATAACGCAAGGCGATAAATAGCACAAATTGATTTCAGTTTTCCAAAACTTAGTTTAAATACCTTACTTTACTGTAACGCCTCTGGGGAGAGCTATCAGACTACGGGAAATGATTTTTCTGATCAGAAAACTATAAGAATGATAGTGGGTTGAAAACGGTATGAGTGTATTGAATCCCGCTTTGTGGACTTTGTGATCTGTGTGATAAAACGGTATTGAATCCCGCTTTGTGGACTTTGTGATCTGTGTGATCTTTGGTGGAACGTGATGAGCACGGTCTGAAGTGAAAACGTGCAACAGAGTGTGATAAAGTTTTCGTTGTATTACGCTCTGGCTGTTTTGGAGCACAGTAGGGAGACTCCAATGATCCTACCATTTATGGGCAACAAGTGTCTATAAGTGGTACGATTGGACCGCACGGTTGTATGTGTGACCAATAACGCAACGTGATATGAGGTCGTATATCCATGCGTAAATCTTGCCCTCATACGTGTTGTAGGGAGCACATGCAAGCGTGATTTGTGTAAAGAAAAAGGAAGGGAATTTTCTCAAGAAAATCTCTAGAGATAGGGCCTGCAACGGTTACACGTGTCTGCTAGAAGGCGGACCGGAGATACTCGGAGCAGAAGAAGTTCAGTGGAAGAGCTTTAAGGATTTCCAACGTAAATTTCTGTGTTTGGTGCATTTTAGGAAGTTTTTCTGTGTAAGGTCCACAATGGCAGCCAAGTGCACAACACAGAGACGTTCAGCAGTCAGGATTCAGACTCCAGAGGCTTGCAGACCCCGAGGGTCTGCTCGGTTAGTAATGTGGGGGAAATATGGTCCCCACACTGAGACCTTTTGTGATGAATGGACACGAATGACTGCGGGGGATAAGGCACCATTTCCCGGGATAGGTAGTTTTGACACAGAGGTGTTGCATAATTTAAGGCGGAGGATCTGTCTCATAAAATACTGGAAACAACGAGTTAAACATGATGATTGTTTGCAGATATGGCTACAGGAAAGTGACATGCAAAGAAATGTAACTTACATACCTAACTTTCATCTTGAGAGGAGAGACATGGCAATGGAGAGGATTATGGTTGCGGAGAAAGGCACGATGGGGTGCGATAAAAGTGCACTTAGTAACTATATTAAGAATGAATGTAACAAACGTAATAAGGTTTATAAAAATGAAAGTGTTAAATGTACAACTATTAACCCATGCAAGTCGCACCCCTTGTTAAACTTTCCTCAGGAACACCAACAAGAAAGTGAGCCCAGCACAATGTCGGAGCCTTTTCCAGCAGCCATCACACAAGACATCCAGGTGGACGCGACCAAATCGGTAAAGACTGTAATCAAACCCCCTAACGGAGGGTCAGGTGAGGTCGTGTCCACAGGTACGTATGGTATTATACATCACGCACAAACAAATGTACCTCATATCGTAGAACCAATTCAGAATGACGTTACTGGACTTAATCCTGTCAGGGTAATTGCAGTACCGAATGGGGAAACTGACTCTTCAGGAGTCACTCCCGTCCGGAACTTCGCCATGTACTGCCCCTTTTCCCGAACAGAATTAAGAACAATTCTGTCTGAATTTCCTGATCCCAGGAAAGACTTAGTTGCTTGTCAAAAATACATTAGAGTGCTAGGACATACTGCAGAGCCAAATAACAAAGATTGGAGGACAGTTTTGAGGACATGTTTACCCCCCGATGTTGATTCATTGAAATTTATCGCTGATTGTAAGCTAGATGAGGAAGTGCCACTAACAGACGAGTATAACCAAGATAATGTAAAAAGAATTAATCTACAGTTGAAAGAATATTTTCCTACAGTAGTAAAGTGGAATAAAATCTTTACAATAAAACAAAAAGAAGGTGAATCCGCATCAGAGTATTTTCACCGGGCTCTGCAGGATATGGCTAGGTACACGGGTATAGATGACATTGACACTAATGTACACCACAGAGAGGTAGCTGTGTCTGTATTAATGAACAACTTAAAAGACACACTAAAAATTAGGGTACAAACCTCTATACCTCATTGGAGAGGTATCTCGGTCGCTGCATTAAGAGAGTCCGCTATCGAGCATGACCGAAATATCCAAAGAACCAGGGAAGCGCAGGGAGAGCGGTTAATGGCACTGAACATCCAAGCACTAGAGGAGGCATCAAGTCGACCGGAACCCCAGGCCCCTAGCACATGGAGAAAGCCAAGGATTTGTTATCATTGTAGAAGAGAAGGGCATTATGCCAGCAACTGTAATAACCCACATAAAGTTAGACCCCCTAGACCAAGAAATGAGCAAAATTATAACACACCAAATTATAATCAGGGATCATATAGGAAAAATTTTGGCCCACACCCATAATGTGCAGTCAGGAAAGGTGATCATTAGGACTGATGGTAAGCCTGAGGTTATAGTTAATAAATTGGGAGGTCATTCCCTGAAGACACAGGAATGACCGGGTGAAACGTTGTAAATGTATCTGTGAAATGTTTCTTTTTCTCTCTCCCCATCTCTGACGATTATTGGTAGGATTCAAACATTGCATATATACTTGGTCTTTGCAGAAGTCTACCAAACCCCAGCATGACCTATCCGCACCAATGTATTCTGGCCAGATACAGACAATGGAATATGGAAGTGCTGGGTAGAGATGAGCGCCTGAAATTTTTCGGGTTTTGTGTTTTGGTTTTGGGTTCGGTTCCGCGGCCGTGTTTTGGGTTCGAACGCGTTTTGGCAAAACCTCACCGAATTTTTTTTGTCGGATTCGGGTGTGTTTTGGATTCGGGTGTTTTTTTCCAAAAACACTAAAAAACAGCTTAAATCATAGAATTTGGGGGTCATTTTGATCCCAAAGTATTATTAACCTCAAAAACCATAATTTACACTCATTTTCAGTCTATTCTGAATACCTCACACCTCACAATATTATTTTTAGTCCTAAAATTTGCACCGAGGTCGCTGTGTGAGTAAGATAAGCGACCCTAGTGGCCGACACAAACACCGGGCCCATCTAGGAGTGGCACTGCAGTGTCACGCAGGATGTCCCTTCCAAAAAACCCTCCCCAAACAGCACATGACGCAAAGAAAAAAAGAGGCGCAATGAGGTAGCTGTGTGAGTAAGATTAGCGACCCTAGTGGCCGACACAAACACCGGGCCCATCTAGGAGTGGCATTTTTGTTCTCCATATTTTAATAGGCACAACTAAAAGGCACCTCAGGTAAACAATGGAGATGGATGGATTGGATACTAGTATACAATTATGGACGGGCTGCCGAGTGCCGACACAGAGGTAGCCACAGCCGTGAACTACCGCACTGTACTGTATCTGCTGCTAATATAGACTGGTTGATAAAGAGATAGTATACTCGTAACTAGTATGTATGTATGTATAAAGAAAGAAAAAAAAACCACGGTTAGGTGGTATATACAATTATGGACGGGCTGCCGAGTGCCGACACAGAGGTAGCCACAGCCGTGAACTACCGCACTGTACTGTGTCTGCTGCTAATATATAGACTGGTTGATAAAGAGATAGTATACTCGTAACTAGTATGTATGTATAAAGAAAGAAAAAAAAACCACGGTTAGGTCACTGGTATATACAATTATGGACGGGCTGCCGAGTGCCGACACAGAGGTAGCCACAGCCGTGAACTACCGCACTGTACTGTGTCTGCTGCTAATATATAGACTGGTTGATAAAGAGATAGTATACTCGTAACTAGTATGTATGTATAAAGAAAGAAAAAAAAACCACGGTTAGGTGGTATATACAATTATGGACGGGCTGCCGAGTGCCGACACAGAGGTAGCCACAGCCGTGAACTACCGCACTGTACTGTGTCTGCTGCTAATATATAGACTGGTTGATAAAGAGATAGTATACTCGTAACTAGTATGTATGTATAAAGAAAGAAAAAAAAACCACGGTTAGGTCACTGGTATATACAATTATGGACGGGCTGCCGAGTGCCGACACAGAGGTAGCCACAGCCGTGAACTACCGCACTGTACTGTGTCTGCTGCTAATATAGACTGGTTGATAAAGAGATAGTATACTACTAATATTATATACTGGTGGTCAGGTCACTGGTCACTAGTCACACTGGCAGTGGCACTCCTGCAGCAAAAGTGTGCACTGTTTAATTTTAATATAATATTATGTACTCCTGGCTCCTGCTATAACCTATAACTGGCACTGCAGTAGTGCTCCCCAGTCTCCCCCACAATTATAAGCTGTGTGAGCTGAGCAGTCAGACAGATATATAATATATATAGATGATGCAGCACACTGGCCTGAGCCTGAGCAGTGCACACAGATATGGTATGTGACTGAGTCACTGTGTGCTGTGTATCGCTTTTTTCAGGCAGAGAACGGATTATAAATAAAAGTGGTGGTCACTGGTCACTATCAGCAAAACTCTGCACTGTACACTACTGAGTACTCCTAATGCTCCCCAAAATTAGTAAATCAAGTGTCTAAACGGAGAGGACGCCAGCCACGTCCTCTCCCTATCAATCTCAATGCACGTGTGAAAATGGCGGCGACGCGCGGCTCCTTATATAGAATCCGAGTCTCGCGAGAATCCGACAGCGTCATGATGACGTTCGGGCGCGCTCGGGTTAACCGAGCAAGGCGGGAAGATCCGAGTCGCTCGGACCCGTGAAAAAAAACATGAAGTTCTGGCGGGTTCGGATTCAGAGAAACCGAACCCGCTCATCTCTAGTGCTGGGGGGAGGGACTGCGCAAGGATACCATTGGACATGTAGATATGACAGCCTGATGATCTGACAATGTTTTAGAAAATGTTTATGTTTGAAAAATGTTTCTTTTTTTTTCCTGTTTATTGATGTGTTATGTTATATATACATATATGAATTGTTCTCTCTCTCTTTTGTTTTTTTTTTACTCTTCTCACTCATGTTTTATGTTTTAAAGATGGTATGTCGCACCTCAGTTAGACAAATGGTAATGCAAGATTTTTTTTTTGCTCCTTACAGAAAGATCACTGGTTTGGAGGGAATATTGCATCACCGGAATGTTCGTTTGGAAGACTGAGAGACAGCACCTTTGAGATGACAGCAGAACAAGAAGAACAACAAGACTAGAGAACTTAATTATCGTGACAAGTTTCTCTCCCCCTCAAACTGTTTTTCTGTACCCCCATTACAAATTTCTTCTTTTCTCCTCCTGTAAGATGGACTTGCCCAAAGAGACTGTGATATGGATTTTCCTGTTGACCATGATGTTGACCAGAGCAGTCTGTTCCGGCGAGAGTACCAGTGAGGTCGAGAAAGGAGCCAGAAAGGTTCTGATGACTGAGACGAAGGTGTAAATTTCCAATAGCAACACAACCACCAAGCAAAAGGCGAGTACCGGAAACGATCCAGCAGCCATGTTATTTGTAAACATTGTTAGCTGAAAGGAAAACTGTATCTGTAGGCTCTGTGACCATGTAGTGGAGGATGGGTGCATTAAGAAATGCCAATCCAGTTTTAATATCCATATGGACCGGCATCCATTGAGTGACTATCACTCCTTAGTGGGTAGTGTGTTAAATAAAACAGATTGTTGGGTATGCTCTCAAGTACCTCAAGGTCATAGCAAATCAGGGCTAGTACCATTTCCTTTAACGTTAGGGGAGGTACTTGAGCTAAAGGGTGGGAGACCGGTGGACAGGAGGTTTAATATCTCCAGTCCTCCTAGTTTGAAGCTCCACCAATATCATGTGGATAGATCCCTCATATGTTTTAACATCTCCAATTCCCGAAAGCCGGGAAATTGGGAAGTGTCATGGAGTAACCAAACCATGACCTTTTCGCATAGAGCAGATAGAATGCCTACAGATACAGAGCTTATACGCCACATAGCCAGTAGAGGAAAATCTTTCCGGTATAGGTATACCTTAGGAAATAGGATTACGAGAGTTGGAGAGGTATCACCAGGATACTGTGCACATATCGTACAACCTGATACGTGTACTAAGCAGATGGAAGAATTAGGGTTAGGAGATTTCACATGGAAGGTGTGTAATATGGTAATGTCCTACTCCGTCCCATATGTTCTCCCCGATGATGCATATTTCATATGCGGGAGGAAGGCGTATAAAGTGGCTTGCCCCAAACTCTGAAGGATTGTGTTATATTGGAAAAGTACTACCTGAGGTAATGAGTCTAAGGAGTGAGGAAATTGTAATTCCAATAGATTTGATTTACGACCCAAATGTAGAAACAATGATGTGATGAAAATGCGATTTCTACGGTCCGTTTCTTTCACCTGTTTTTCCGTTTCCTCCAAGGTAAAAAGACCCACTTGGACGAGGAATTTGATGACCCGATATACAGACAACAGATGGATTAAAGAAGAAGTTTTGACAACCCGATACACAGATTTTTGATGAACTTTGCCATAGATCCCCAATTTCCCTAGAAATTTTAAAATTACGCTAGCCCAACACTTTTGTAAATCTATGGACATTGACAAAGCTTTTGCTCGCACCTTATGGGCAAAAGCACAAAGAAGACTGCATTCAACAGACACCGAACAAGACTTCAACCGACAAATGTTCATTTACCTGACATAGAATACCACTGCATTTACCGTAATTATGTCTTTTCTTCATCTCTACAACCTTCAGGTAATTACACACATAGTATAGGGAATACAGGCACAGATATCAGCAATCACATATTCCCCCATTCATGTATCATCAACTAAAATGTGCTCCCCATTTTGTTACAACCAAAATCCGAAAAGAGCTCGGTAAAGTTTGACAGCCCATCCACAGACCCGTACCACGGGATAAGAAGGAATTCAAATGTATACTTCGCAATACCTCGAAGCTTGATTTAAAACATGTATGGCACGATGATACATGACCCCCAAACATGGATTCATACACACATGCTTCTGCTATCTCACTAGGTCATACCCTCTTCACACCTTCTCCTCTCTCCTCCCTTACCCAACCATGGAAATGTATTAACCCCTGACATATATTTTTCTCTTTTTGAAATGTTTTAGAAGGTGGCAGTTATTGTTGACTGCCAAAGGGTGGACTGTCAAAGTCAGAAAAATATCTCTATACACACTGCCATATTTGCACCTCATACACGTCCGCGCTGCGCATGCGTACGCTCTCCCGTGCGTGCGCATACTCACAGTCGCGGGCACCCGCAGGCGCACGGTATGCGTATTTACGGTAGAGTTTATGTGATCGTAGCGTGCGACTCAATCGTTACATATTTTCACTATATAATGTATTTTGTAGATCATGGTCCCTTTGATAGATTCTGAAAGTTTAGTTAATATAGCATGTTCCTGGACAGAGGGATCCCTCTTTGTATTGTACGAAGGGTCTAACAGGAGTCATACAGTGGTGTTTAGTACCCATCGGAAGAGTATTTAATTAGCAATATTCCGGTGTTGGTTTGGAGCGGATTAATCGCTCGTGCGAATAGTTATGGACATAAGAAGTTTATGTCCATTTACTATTATTTACTCTTACTTAGCCATGCGGCGGGAAACCCAGTATCCCACCCACCTGAGCTGTTGGAAATCGTCACAGCCCACCTGTATGAATCAACCTATGACCTTTTGTTATAATGCGAAGCCGAATTCCTGTGTCCAATGAACAATGAGATTGTAGGGACCATTGAATTGTATTGTGTGTGGGGCATAAATAGACAAGCCGATCACATCCAGCTCACTCTTCAACGGTTATCATTGCTGAAAATCGGGAGCTGGATGTCCAGAGGCGCATGCGATCGTTTCCCCTTGTGCGTAAGTGTTTCTCCGCAATCATATTGTTCTTACTGTTATTGTGAGCCATTTCTCTCTCTCTCTCTTCTCCTCTTTCCCTCTTATTTTCCCTTAAAACGTAATTGTATTGTATTGTATTTCCTGTGTAGTTATCTGGTTAGTTAGTCTATGTTATATTGTAGTGTATGAATTGTATTGTGTTAATTCTTTTGCAAGTAATATCCATAATATATATATAAGGCGTTAGACCCTAAGCCCAGGTATCCGTGTATTTTCTATATAGTGTTAAGTAATCTCAGAGCGTCGGTGACGCTCAAACAGCTTCTAAGTTAATCAGGTTACACAAGGTTGCATCTACACACTATCACTACACTAAGGTTTTACTGCATAATATACTGTTTATGGTTTAGATATAAAGGTTTAACATTGTGAGCGTCAGCGCCGCTGGTGATCTCCTCGTGGTCCCGAGCGTCCGCTACGCTATAGCGAACCATTACGTTAGTCGGCAGCCAATAGCGTGCCTGCCTGTGATCTCTTGGCCGTGAGCGAACGTGACGCTTGAGCGTCTCGACCACGGCTAAGCGATTGTTACGCAACAAGCGTACCCTTACGGTACTTCATACGTAAATAGCGTACAGTGTTCTCAGACCTCACAAAGGGTTTTATATAAGATAAATATTCAGCTTTATCAGGAATATATAAAGTAACATTGAAACTTGACATAGCATAAGTGCAGTTAATGTAAGCTGACATATCTTAGGAACAACATAGAACAATAAACTAACAAATGAAAATCCCAGGTTATTGCACGTGAACCTGGAATTTTTGTCAGTGGAAATGGCTCAACCCGGCTCCGGTGACCTGGGAATCAAACCCCTGCTAGAGAGCAGAGTTTTTCCCTGGAAGGACTTCACGTACTGAGCCCGGATCCAAGCCTGACGCGGTTCTTCCCGCCAGACTCGGAAACCAGAAAGAGGCAAAATGTCATCATCCCATTCTCGCGGGCTTTGGATCCTATATAAACAGCCACGCGTCGCCACCATTTTCACTCTGGACTTGGAGAGTGAGGGAGACAGACCTCTGTCTCTCTGTGGGTGGTGCTCTTTTGTGTGCTGCTGCAGTGTTAGGGGTGTTGTCCTGGCTGTCCCTGATGTCTTGGCTGTCACTGGGGTTACTGCCGGGTGCTGCAGCCGTACATGTGTGTTGCTGTCCTGGCTGTCACTGTGTTGTACAGGGGGCAGGGGCACTGTGAAATATAGGGGTGCTGATGTCTTAATAACATTACACTGGCCCTGTCTGCTATAAAAGTTTGGGTTCAGTTAAAAATTAAAAGCACACTGTTCCTGTATGCTGTGAAATATAGGTGTGCTGATGTCTTAATAAAATTAAACTGGCCCTGTCTACTATAAAAGTTTGGGTGCAGTTAAAAATTAAAAGCACACTGTTCCTGTATGCTGTGAAATATTGGGGTGCTGATGTCTTAATAACATTACACTGGCCCTGTCTGCTATAAAAGGTTGGGTGCAGTTGAAAATTAAAAAGCACACTGTTCCTGTATGCTGTGAAATATTGGGGTGCTGATGTCTTAAAAACATTACACTGGCCCTGTCTGCTATAAAAGTTTGGGTGCAGTTAAAAATTAAAAGCACACTGTTCCTGTATGCTGTGAAATATAGGGGTGCTAATGTCTTAATAACATTACACTGGCCCTGTATGTTGTATATTTTCAGGGGTGCTGCTGCTGTTAAAATAACATTACACTGGTCCTGTATGCTGTAATACAGGGGCGCTTTGAAAGTAAAGGGGCAGTGTTCTGTGTGCTGTAATAATAAAGGGGTGCTGTCCTGTGAAATGGAGAACAACAATTTGGAGGAAAAAATAGTGGAAGAACAGGAACCACTTCCAGTTCCTAGTACTAGTGCTGAAGCTTCTGCTGCCACCAGTCATGACATTGACGATGGAATTCCATCAACGTCGTTTGCTAAGGCCGATGCCCAATGTCATAGAGGGCGTGTAAAATCCAAGAAGTAAAAATTAATAATCAGGAAAAAAAAGAAATTATCTGATGAGAAACGTAAATTTGGCAATATGCCATTCACTACACGAAGTGGCAAGAAAAGGCTAAAGGGCCCCATAGATTAGGACGATAATGCCCGATTTCATCCGATTTCGGGCATTCGGCCTGATATATCGGATGAAATCGGGCATTTTGGAGATGTTTCTGATCCAATGCATGTTCCTGTGAGCATCGGATCGGATCCTCCAGATTGAATGTGCTGCACATTCAATCATGTCCGACCCCGCAGGCATGGCTGGGATCGCCCAGGATCAGCCAAGATACATTGTATGCAAAAGGACAGCATACGTTGTATCTTGGGCGATCCTGCCCCCCCGGGAGGCTGCCGGGGTGATCGTCAGACGGACATGTCGCGTAAGTGTATGGGGCCCTTAAGGCCTTGGCCTATGTTCATGTCTGGTGGCTCAGCTTCTCATGCTTAGCTTAGCCATCCAGCAACCTCGGTGCACCTCTTTTTTTCTTTGCATCATGTGCTGTTTGGGGCCTATTTTTTTTAAATCTGCCATCCTGTCTGACACTGCAGTGCATCCTAGATGGGCCAGGTGTTTGTGCTGCACACTTGTGTCACTTAGCAAAGTCATCCAGCCACCTCGGTGCAACCTTTTGGCCTAAAAACAACATTTTAGGACTAAAAATAATATTGTGAGGTGTGAGGTGTTCAGAATAGACTGGAAATGAATGGAAATTAATGTTATTGAGGTTAATGATACTGTAGGATCAAAATTACCCCCAAATTCTGTGATTTTAGCTGTTTTTGTGTTTTTTTCAAAAATTTTCCAGATCCAAAACCAAAACCCGAAAGGGTGGTTTTGGCAAAACCAATCCAGATCCAAAACACGAGCAAGGATCCAGATACAAAACCAAAACGCAAAACACGAAAAGTGCCCGCTGCACATCAACGAGTAACCCTGGTCAATCTGACTCAAGACCCGTTTACAGCATACAGTAGGAAGAGTAATCACTTGCAGATGATCTCTTCTCCAAGTGCCGGCGCTGCACCTGTGTGCAATGATGTTATTGACCCGGCAATAAGCCGGTTCCAGCCGCCTGTCTGAAAGGGGTTTCAACCAGGATGCATCCGTGTACCAAATCCCGGGTGCGACCTGGCTTTGTAATATAAAAGGGGTATAAAAGACCAGGGGCCTAATTCAGATTTGATCGCAGCAGCAAATTTGCCAGCAGTTGGGCAAAACCGTGGGGGTATTTCAGACTTGATCGCTCCCTAGCGGTTTTTGAAGCGCTGCGATCAAGTCCGAACTGCACATGCATATGCATCGCAATGCGCAGGCGCATCACACGGGTACAAAGCGGATCGCCACTGAGCAATGGGTTTGTGCAAAGAATCCATTCGCACGGCCGTTTCGCAAGGAGATTGACAGGAAGAAGGAGTTTGTGGATGGCTTCAGAAAAGAAACAGATTGCAATGAATTTGTGAGGGGTCGCGCTATATAGGACCCTCTGTGAGTAAAGGTAGTATCGCCTATGGAAGAAGTAACAGGAATTTATGAAACGCGTCTAGGACTTCCTATCTAATACCATTTGAACAGAGGTGATCCCTGTCCGGCTCATTTAAGGCATCCATCTTCTCACATCGCTGGCCGTGCAGGCAAAGTTGCTTATTGTGCCAGTGCCGTGATAGAGAGACACTCCGGATGGTCGGAGCGGAACACTGCCTGGCTTTGTGGACGGGAGCCGCAGGGGAGACAATCCGGCTATTGAAGTCGTCCGCCGCACAGATGGAAGCTGCATAGTGCCTGGCTGCACAGATGGAAGCTGCTAGCCGCACTTAGGATACTACTCCGTGCCGCAGGTAACGAACAACACCGCCTGAAAGCTGTGTATACCCAGGGACGCTCGGGTTACATAGAAACTCCTCACACTTGCAAACAGGTCCCATATTTGAGCATACATGGGACAGAGTGAGTTTAATTATTCGTGGCCGGCCGGGATTGGTTATGCGGCTATCAGGACACTGTATCAGTGACAATTAAAACCTTTAGCCAGGCAACATCAGGCTCATGGGAACCCCAGCCTCTTATAAATATCTTTTGGATCAACCTCTGTCAATTGGGACGATTCTAATTAACTACACGCAATTCCATGCAGCAAAGTTAGTTATTGAAACATATTGAAATAGATTCATTGTTTCACTTTTTAATTCAACAACTTTGTTTCCAGATCAATTGGTTATATATCAGAGGGTGTTGACACTACACCTGGTTTTTCTTATTATATGCTAAATGAAATGTTTATTATGTTTATGTTTTTATTAATAAATATTTTTAATTAAGACCGGTGTAGATTGTATCTAATTGGTTCTATAGCGCGACCCCTCACAAATTCATTGCAATCTGTTTATTTTCTGAAGCCATTACAGATAGCCTTCTGGGGTCAGATGAAACAGAACCTTTTATAAAATATAAAATATAAATTTGATCATATGACGAAAGGTTTTTAGATAAAGTTTCTATTACATATCAACTTGCGCCATCAGGCATTTTTTCTTTGTTTGTGGGTGGCAACTGACCGTTTTCAAGGAGTAGTTGGAAAAAGGCAGGCGTTCCTAAGCGTTTGCAGGGCGTGTGTCTGACGTCAGTTCCGGGGCCGGACAGGCTGAAGTGGTCGCAGCGGCTGAGTAAGTCCTGGGCTACTCAGAAACTGCAAAACTCTTTTTGTACCGCTCGGCTGCACATGCGATCGCACAGTTAAAATACAATCCCTGGTGGGCGGTGACTATGCAAACGCTGGATTACAAAAAAAACCTAGCGAGCGATCAGGTCTGGATTAGCCAGTGCCGTAACTAGGCATTTTAGCGCTGTGTGCAAGAAACGACAGTGGCGCCCCCCCATGTAAGATAGGGGCAGTGCGCGCCGTAGCCACGCGAAAAATTTATTGGGGCGTGGCTTAACGGGGAAGGGGCATGGCCACAAAATAATAGCAATTCATACTACGGTGCACAGTAGTCTACATTATTCAAATTACGCTGCACAGTAGCGCCACTACACCAGGTAGAGCCCCTTTTATACATTACAGCAGACAGCGTCCCCCTTTTTACACATTACGGCAGACAGTCCCCCTTTTTACACATTGCGGCAGCCAGTCCCCCTTTTTACACATTGCGGCAGCCAGGCCCCCTTTTTACACATTGCGGCAGCCAGGCCCCCTCTTTACACATTGCGGCAGCCAGTCCCCCTTTTTACACATTGCGGCAGCCAGGCCCCCTCTTTACACATTGTGGCAGCCAGGACCCCTTTTTACACATTGCGGCAGCCAGGACCCCTTTTTACACATTGCGGCAGACGGTGTCCCCCTGAAAGAGAGAGAGAGAGAGAGAGGGATATACTTACCTTCTCCCCGCTGACAGGCTCCTCGTGCTGGCATCTCCCTCTCGGTGCAGGCAGTGAGGTGAGAAGGAGGAGGAGGGAGGGGGAGCAGGGAGCCGCAGCAGCGCTATTTCATTGGTAGTAAGCGCCACTGCAGCATCCCCCTCTCCTTCCGTATTGGCTGCCTGGCGCTGCTGTGGATGCTGGGATGAAGGAACCGCATCCCAGCATCCATAGCAGCGCCGGGCAGCCAATACAGAAGGAGAGGGGGATGCTGCAGCGGCGCTTACTACCAATGAAATAGCGCTGCTGCGGCTCCCTGCTCCCCCTCCCTCCTCCTCCTTGTCCGCTGCCCTGCGCTGGTCTCTTCTCCCTCCAGCGCGGCGCACGGCGCACACAGCAGAGGCGGCATGTAATGAGTCAATTTGACTCATTACATGCCGCTGGCCGTGCGCCCTCAGGGCAACTGCGCTGTGTACCAAGCCCACTTGGCACACACGTAGTTACGGCCCTGGGATTAGCCCCCATGTGCACTGCAGGGGGGGGGGGGGGGGAGGGGCAGATATAATATGTGCAGAGAGAGTTAAATTTGGGTAGGGTGGGTTCAAATGGAAATCTAAATTGCAGTGTAAAAATAAACCAGCCAGTATTATTTACCCTGCACAGAAACAAAATAACCCACCCAAATCTAAAGGGGGGTACTCACGGGAGAGATGTGTGCTGAGCGATCTTAACACAGACCGCTCAGCACACATCTCTCTCCCCGCTCAGCACAGCGCGATGTGCTGAGCGAGGGGGAAAGCCGACGGGGGGCCGCTCACTTCACACAACGGTGAAGTGAGCGACCCGCTAGATTGAGCCTGCATGCAGCTCAATCTAGCATCGGCGATAGCGATGCGCGGGGCCGCGCATCGCTATCGCTGGAGGGCATACACACGGCAGATCCGTGCTTAAAATCTAAGCAATCTAGCAAGATTGCTTAGATTTTAAGTACGGATCTCTCCGTGTGTACCCCCCTTAACTCTCTCTGCACGTTATATCTGCCACATCAGCTGTGCACATGGGCTCTCATTCCGAGTTGATCACTTGCTAGCTGTTTTTAGCAGCCGTGCAAACGCATAGTCGCCGCCCACGGGGGAGTGTATTTTCGCTTTGCTAGTGTGCGAACGCCTGTGCAGCCGAACACTGCAAAAACATTTTGTGCAGTTTCAGAGTAGGTCTGAACTTACTCAGCCCTTGCGATCACTTCAGTTTTTTTGGTGCTGGAATTGACGTCACACACCCGCCCTCCATACGCCCAGACACGCCTTGCGATTGGCTGTGCGTATGGATTCTTCGTTAAATCCATAGCTCAGCAACGATCCGCATTGTACCTGTACGACGCGCGTGCACATTGCGGTGCATACACATGCGCAGTAGAAACCTGATCGCAGCGCAGCAAAAATCGGCAGCGTGCGATCAACTCGGAATGACCCCCATGGTTTTGCCCAACTGCTAACAAATTTACTGCTGCGATCAACTCCGAATTACCCCCTAGAACAAGGAGCACTGGAAGCAAGGATAATGCTGGGGACTAACATGAGGAAAAGTGCTCTGCCCAAGAGCTTACACACCAAGAATATACATTACACACAACATAGAAACAGCTGGCTGTTGGATAAGGGAGTACAAATGCACATAGGTGCTAATTCAGACCTGTTCGCTCGCTAGGTTTTTTTTTACACTCCTGCGTTCGCATAGTCGCCGCCCATAGGGGAGTGTATTTTTGCTGTGCAAGTGTGTGAACGCATGTGTAGCAGAGCTGTACAAACAGATTTTGTGCAGTCTCTGTGCAGCCCAGGGCTTACTCAGCCGCTGGGATCACATCAGCCTGTCCGGGACCGGAATTGACGTCAGGAACCCTCCCTGCAAACACATGGATACGCCTGCGTTTTTCCAAACACACCCTGAAAACGGTCAGTTGACATCCACAAACGCCTTCTTCCTGTTAATCTCCTTGCGAATGCCCGTGCGAACGGATCCTTCGCACAAACCCATCGCTGAGCGGCGATCCGCTTTGTACCCGTGTGACACGCTTGCGCATTGCGGTGCATATGCAGTTTAGACCTGATTGCCCGCTATACGAAAACGCAGCCTAGCGATCAGGTCTGAATTAGCCCCATACTCACTATACTATACTCCTTACTGTATGAGTAGGAAGACTAATTAATACAACTCTGTGCAACATTAACAAAACACATTTTTACAGAGGAGTTTCCAGATGTTTGAAGGAGACATTTTGACTAACCAGTTCAGCCATATGAACAATTCAGAATAATTGTTCTCACACGGGGTTCAGTTTGATTTACCGATGGTGGGGATGCCGGCTGTCAGTATACAGACAACGGCATCCCGGCCGTCAGCATGCCGGCTGCGGGACAAGCACAAAGAGTCCCCTTGCATGCTCACTGCGCTCGCCACGCTGTGGGTTCAGTGGCTCGCTCGCCCGCCACAAGTTCCATTCCCACTCTGACACCCATGAGTGGGAATAGCCCCTGTGAGCCGGGATTCCGAGTGTCAGTATTGTCAGCAGTCTGGATTCCGGTGTCGGCATCCTGACTCCCGGGATCCCGACTGCCGGCAAATTATTTGCATCCTCTCACATGTTATATGAAGCTTAACTGAGAAACAATAATAAATATAGTGGGGGGGAGTGGGAAAGACAAGGATGACACAAGAGGGAGGAGGGGAAAAATACTAAATGTATAAACAAAAGAGCTAACAATGGTAGCAGATGATATCACTTTTTAAACACAGAAATACAATAGATAGAAACAAACGGGTGTGGTATAGCTGACCGATGGTCTCCTGACCACCGGTCAACATACCAATGCCAGGATCCCGTTTACTCGCCACGCTGCAGGCTTAGTGACGACCTGCGGTCGCCACGGGTTATATTCCCACTCTATGGGTGTCATGGACACCCACGAGTGGAAATAGTCCCTGTTGGTGGGCATGACAACCGTCGGGATAGTGAGGGGGCAGGATTTTGGGTGAGGTCATGTGACCGTCGGTCTGCTGATAGCTGGTCACATGAATACCACCCAAGACGAACTAGTCACTAGACCTACTGAAGAGTAGGATCAATACTTACAACAAAATGGCTAGTCTGAATGTTCAAAGATTTTAAGTATGCTCTTTATAACAGGTTCATCTAGACCACAGGTTCTCAAACTCAGTCCTCAGGACCCCACATGGTTCATGTTTTGCAGGTCATCTGTAGATTTTTAAAATGTGACAGTTGGTGATACACAGCGCACCTGCTGAGTGACATGAAAAACGTGAACCGTGTGGGGTCCTGAGGACCGAGTTTGAAAACCACTGATCTAGACCGTTCAAAAAATATTCCAATTTTGCATAACATTATTCAATACTTTTACCATTCTCAGGAATAATGGAACGCTTCTCAAAATATAAAAACTGTAATAATTTTTGCTGGACCTCCAATAAGGATGGAGCAGTTTTAGATGTCCAATATATTAGTATACATTTTTTCCCCAGAGTGAGAAGGGGAATCATTTTTCTTTTGTGAGGGCCTAGGTTCCAGTTCTTAAAATTTAGTAATAGACAGGCCACTGGATCAGGAGGCAATCGCAAGGAGAATCATTTTTCAGCATAAGCTAATAATTTACATCAAATATAATAATATTTACTCTGCATATACCATTGCCACATAGTACTCACATATTCAACAAAAGATTACTCTGTGAAAATATTTATCAGTTGGTAGATCCGTTATTGAATCATTTCATTCTTATTAGTTCACACGGCGGGATGTATTGGAGTCTGAGATTGCCAGAGGTGCGGGATGACGGCCAATCCCTGACATTTTTTATAAAGAAGCAATCACTTACAAGGCAAAACCATGCATTGCTCCTTTAAAAAAAAGTCAGTGATCTCTGACTCACTTACATCCCGCCAACAGTGTCTATTTTATTTTTCAATGGGTTATCCCCTGCATTATTCTGTTGCTGTACATTTTATTTTGAATTTTACTAAATACCCTTGAATCCTGGTTCAAGGGTGTTTATTTATTTATTTATTTATTTATTATTTTATTTATTACCAGTTATTTATATAGTGCACACATATTCCACAGGGCTTTACAGAGAATATTTGGCCATTCACATCAGTCCCTGCCCCAGTGGAGCTTACAATCTATCTTCCCTATCACATGTACACGCACACGCATTTACACTAGGTTTAATTTTGTTGGTATCCAATTAACATACCAGTATATTTTTGGATTGTGAGAGAAAACTGGAATAAACGAAGGAAATCCACACAAATACATGGAGAATATACAAACTCCGCACAGTTAGGGCCGTGGTGCGAATCAGACCCATGACCTCAGTGCTGTGAGACAGTAATGCTAACCATTACACCATCCGTACTGCCCAAGTTTTGTAAAAATTCTGAATAAAATGTGATTTATACTCTATACAAATGTTTTTCATTTTTATTACTATTATGGCAAATTATTTATGAATCTGTTTTTTTATATACCCGTATAATTATTTTTATACACAGTTTTCTTTATCTTAACATGATGTTATGTTTATTTTTCTACATGAAAAAGATGATAATAGACATTTAAGGGTGGCTATTACAGCTTACGTATGAAAATACTGAACTGCTGTTGATCATTTGTTGTTGTAACCCCATAGAGTTTCTTTTCCAGACTCGGTCTGTTGTTCCACATAATACAGGAAATCATTAGGAAAGAATAGTCGGAATTGCAAGAAGAAAACATAGCAATTGAATGTATTCAGTCATGTTTGTGACTCAGATCTGCTTCCTGCAAACCAGATTTAAACATGTTATTAGTTTACGTTAAATCAAATAAAGGTAAACAGATTATTGCCTATGGTTTGCTTGGTGCCTTTTTCCATATGAAATGAATGTACTTTTACAGTTTATTGATTTATTTTGAATTGTTCTGAAACGCAGCTTTTCTCAACACTGAAGACTTTTAAATTTGATCGGAACATAGCCAATCAACTGGAATCATTTAGTGGGGGATTGAATTATGTAAATAATGGTATAAGATTAGCAGAAAATAGCGAGCAGAATAATCATAGTATAACGGAGAAGGTAATAAATATAGTTCCGAATTTAAATATGGATATATTGGGGTCATTATGATACCTTATGCCAACTGAATTGCAGTTTTACAATGCATTCTGAAATTGAGTGCATGACAAAGCTCAGTGTGACACATTCATCAACTGCACATGCTTCTATAATTAGCAATGTGGCTGCTCACACCTTAAAGCTAACATATGTTAGCTTTAAGGTACACATAATTGTCCAGCTGGTTAATATCTAGGAACACCCCTTCCCTTATCTACTAACTTAGTAAGTTTGCCGGGTTTAGTATGATTTACCTACAATCAAAATCCCGGCACTCAAAATCCCGACAACAACTGACCAACGGTCAAAATCCTGACAAGGTCAAAATACTGACATTTAAAATGTCGACAGGTTAAAAAGTTGACAAGTTTTTCATTGTTTTTGGCGTGTATGTCGACATAGATCGACATGGACACCGTATAAGTGTACTGCGTCCCCTCGCATGGCTTGCTGCTCTCGCCATGCTTCGGGCACGGTGCCTTGTTGCGCTCGACACACTATTATATTCCCCCTCCAGGTCCACTGGGATGGTAAAGTATGAACAAATTGGGTTCAATGAAAATATCATGAAAAACTTGTGTCGACTTTTTGACCTGTCAACATTTTAAATGTCTGTATTTTGACCATGTCAGGATTTTGACTGTCAGTCAATTGTTGTCAGTATTTTGACCGTCGGGATTTTAATTGTAGGTAAATTGACCGCATCTCGGTATGCCAATACCCGGGAAAATGTACACTTCAGCCATAAAACATAGTAACATAGTAACATAGTTAATGTGGTTGAAAAGAGGCAAAAAGCCCATCGGTTTCAACCTGTAATCTGTATTAAGCAGTGCACATTATAATGCACCAGCCGAAATAATGGTTTTGTACCTATTGACAACTACAGTATATGTCGTATCACACCCATATACTTAATGGCCCTCATTCCGAGTTGTTCGCTCGCAAGGCGATTTTAGCAGTATTGCACACGCTAAGCCGCCGCCTACTGGGAGTGAATCTTAGCTTCTTAAAATTGCGAACGAAAGATTCGCAAAATTGCGATTACACATCTCGTAGCAGTTTCAGAGTAGCTTCAGACTTACTCGGCATCTGCGATCAGTTCAGTGCTTATCATTCCTGGTTTGACGTCACAAACACACCCAGCGTTCGCCCAGACACTCCTCCGTTTCTCCGGCCACTCCTGCGTTTTTTCCGGAAACGGTAGCGTTTTTTCCCACACGCCCATAAAACGGCCTGTTTCCGCCCAGTAACACCCATTTCCTGTCAATCACACTACGATCGCCTGAGCGAAGAAAAAGCCGTGAGTAAAATACCTAACTGCATAGCAAATTTACTTGGCGCAGTCGCAGTGTGAACATTGCGCATGCGCACTAAGCGGAAAATCGCTGCGATGCGAAGAAATTTTCCGAGCGAACGACTCGGAATGACCCCCAATGTCAATATATTAAATGCTGTAGCCTTGGATATTTTTCTCAGCTAGAAAACTGTCCAATCCGTTTTTAAATGCATTTACCACGTCCGCCATTATTATCTTCTCCGGCAGGGAGGTCCAAATCCTTATTGCCCTTACGGTGAAGAACCCCTTCCTACAATTTGTACAGAACTTTCTCTCCTCCAGCCTCAGCGAGTGTCCACGTGTCCTGTACAGAGTTCTATTAATAAACAAATCCCCTGCTAACTCTTTGTATTGACCCTTTACATTTTTGAAGATATTAATAATGTCTCCTCTTAGACGCCTCTTTTCTGGAGTATACCTATTTCCCTAGTAAGCCTTTCCTCGTACCCCAGTGTCTCTAACCCTTTTATCAGCTTAGTAGCTCGCCTTTGCACTCTTTCGAGTTCCCTGATATCTTTTTTATAATATGGTGCCCAAAACTGAACACAATATTCCAGGTGCGGACGAACCAATGATTTGTACAGTGGCAGGATTACATCCTCGTCCCTTGTCTCAATACCCCGTTTTATGCATGCGAGCACTTTACTTGCCTTCTTTTCTGCATTTTGACATTGTTGACTGTTATTAAGCCTATTATCTATTAGTACCCCCAAATCTTTTTCCACTACTGCTACCCCTACATTTTCCCCATTCAGTGTGTACGATGCAAGTTTGTTTTTAATCCCAAAGTGCATAAGTTTGCATTTGTCAATATTGAACCTAGTAATTGGGTTATATTCAAGGGCAGATTGGGAACTGAAACTGACTCCTTGAAAAATTCTAAAAGTGGCCCCACTAGCCGCCATACAATGCAGAGAACATCCAAATGGCTGCCATACAATAACCAAGACCTGAGCTTTGGTGCGGCTGGTATGGAGGTCGCAGGCCCCATGCATTTGTTTGCTAGGGTTCTCTGAAAAAACCCACATGGAAAAGAGCCCACAGGGAAATTGCATTATGACAGAGGGGGTTTTATCCATGTGCAATTTTCTTGTGGACTTCTTTCATGTGTTTTCTTTTCTGGTTACTATTTGTAATATATGATGAACCTATCTTTTTTACTTTTATGACAGTGTGGGTTTTTTTTCCATGTGTGTTTTTTCTGGTTATTATTTGCTTGCATGATAGTCTGGATGGAATTCATACAAGGAGTTGTCATCCAGCCAGGGTGTTATAAACAAGTGGTCATGGATAAGCTCCAAGCATCTCTCTCAGCCGGAGTCTGGCACACAAGCCGTCACAGAGAAGTCACGCAGACATGGATTAGGCTCCATGCCTCTGACTCTGGTTATGTAAATATAAGCTGATAAAGAATACTATACCCTCCACAGATTTGTAATAGTATACTTTGGTTAATGAGAATGGATTCTGCTGGTAATAATCGCTGAGAGAGAGTTTCCGCAGGATTTTGTGGTTCTGGTAAAGAAACATGAAAGCGATTCAGCACAAAACATGCATTGGTGTCAAACATTATTGTGTACTGCCTGGGTTATCCACAGAGGCGCAACTAGGGCAGGACAAGTAGGGCACATGCCCTGGGCGCCATGGGAGGCCCAGCAGAGGGGGTTGCCTCCGGCATCATACCTGCACCGCCTGCCACCATTGCGCTGCTCGCCTGCCACAGAGCAAGGCTCATGGTGCTCAGCTGCATTTCTGCAGCAGCATTTCCCACTTTGTTAGGGTTGCAGGGGGCGTTACTGCCACACCAACTAGAGATGAGCGCCTGAAATTTTTCGGGTTTTGTGTTTTGGTTTTGGGTTCGGTTCCGCGGCCGTGTTTTGGGTTCGAACGCGTTTTGGCAAAACCTCACCGAATTATTTTTGTCGGATTCGGGTGTGTTTTGGATTCGGGTGTTTTTTTCCAAAAACACTAAAAAACAGCTTAAATCATAGAATTTGGGGGTCATTTTGATCCCAAAGTATTATTAACCTCAAAAACCATAATTTACACTCATTTTCAGTCTATTCTGAATACCTCACACCTCACAATATTATTTTTAGTCCTAAAATTTGCACCGAGGTCGCTGTGTGAGTAAGATAAGCGACCCTAGTGGCCGACACAAACACCGGGCCCATCTAGGAGTGGCACTGCAGTGTCACGCAGGATGTCCCTTCCAAAAAACCCTCCCCAAACAGCACATGACGCAAAGAAAAAAAGAGGCGCAATGAGGTAGCTGTGTGAGTAAGATTAGCGACCCTAGTGGCCGACACAAACACCGGGCCCATCTAGGAGTGGCACTGCAGTGTCACGCAGGATGGCCCTTCCAAAAAACCCTCCCCAAACAGCACATGACGCAAAGAAAAAAAGAGGCGCAATGAGGTAGCTGACTGTGTGAGTAAGATTAGCGACCCTAGTGGCCGACACAAACACCGGGCACATCTAGGAGTGGCACTGCAGTGTCACGCAGGATGTCCCTTCCAAAAAACCCTCCCCAAACAGCACATGACGCAAAGAAAAAAAGAGGCGCAATGAGGTAGCTGTGTGAGTAAGATTAGCGACCCTAGTGGCCGACACAAACACCGGGCACATCTAGGAGTGGCACTGCAGTGTCACGCAGGATGTCCCTTCCAAAAAACCCTCCCCAAACAGCACATGACGCAAAGAAAAAAAGAGGCGCAATGAGGTAGCCGTGTGAGTAAGATTAGCGACCCTAGTGGCCGACACAAACACCGGGCCCATCTAGGAGTGGCACTGCAGTGTCACGCAGGATGTCCCTTCCAAAAAACCCTCCCCAATCAGCACATGATGCAAAGAAAAAGAAAAGAAAAAAGAGGTGCAAGATGGAATTATCCTTGGGCCCTCCCACCCACCCTTATGTTGTATAAACAAAACAGGACATGCACACTTTAACCAACCCATCATTTCAGTGACAGGGTCTGCCACACGACTGTGACTGATATGACGGGTTGGTTTGGACCCCCCCCAAAAAAGAAGCAATTAATCTCTCCTTGCACAAACTGGCTCTACAGAGGCAAGATGTCCACCTCATCTTCACCCTCCGATATATCACCGTGTACATCCCCCTCCTCACAGATTATCAATTCGTCCCCACTGGAATCCACCATCTCAGCTCCCTGTGTACTTTGTGGAGGCAATTGCTGCTGGTCAATGTCTCCGCGGAGGAATTGATTATAATTCATTTTAATGAACATCATCTTCTCCACATTTTCTGGATGTAACCTCGTACGCCGATTGCTGACAAGGTGAGCGGCGGCACTAAACACTCTTTCGGAGTACACACTTGTGGGAGGGCAACTTAGGTAGAATAAAGCCAGTTTGTGCAAGGGCCTCCAAATTGCCTCTTTTTCCTGCCAGTATAAGTACGGACTGTGTGACGTGCCTACTTGGATGCGGTCACTCATATAATCCTCCACCATTCTATCAATGTTGAGAGAATCATATGCAGTGACAGTAGACGACATGTCCGTAATCGTTGTCAGGTCCTTCAGTCCGGACCAGATGTCAGCATCAGCAGTCGCTCCAGACTGCCCTGCATCACCGCCAGCGGGTGGGCTCGGAATTCTGAGCCTTTTCCTCGCACCCCCAGTTGCGGGAGAATGTGAAGGAGGAGATGTTGACAGGTCGCGTTCCGCTTGACTTGACAATTTTGTCACCAGCAGGTCTTTCAACCCCAGCAGACCTGTGTCTGCCGGAAAGAGAGATCCAAGGTAGGCTTTAAATCTAGGATCGAGCACGGTGGCCAAAATGTAGTGCTCTGATTTCAACAGATTGACCACCCGTGAATCCTTGTTAAGCGAATTAAGGGCTGCATCCACAAGTCCCACATGCCTAGCGGAATCGCTCCGTGTTAGCTCCTTCTTCAATGCCTCCAGCTTCTTCTGCAAAAGCCTGATGAGGGGAATGACCTGACTCAGGCTGGCAGTGTCTGAACTGACTTCACGTGTGGCAAGTTCAAAGGGCATCAGAACCTTGCACAACGTTGAAATCATTCTCCACTGCACTTGAGACAGGTGCATTCCATCTCCTATATCGTGCTCAATTGTATAGGCTTGAATGGCCTTTTGCTGCTCCTCCAACCTCTGAAGCATATAGAGGGTTGAATTCCACCTCGTTACCACTTCTTGCTTCAGATGATGGCAGGGCAGGTTCAGTAGTTTTTGGTGGTGCTCCAGTCTTCTGTACGTGGTGCCTGTACGCCGAAAGTGTCCCGCAATTTTTCTGGCCACCGACAGCATCTCTTGCACGCCCCTGTCGTTTTTTAAAAAATTCTGCACCACCAAATTCAAGGTATGTGCAAAACATGGGACGTGCTGGAATTTGCCCATATTTAATGCACACACAATATTGCTGGCGTTGTCCGATGCCACAAATCCACAGGAGAGTCCAATTGGGGTAAGCCATTCCGCGATGATCTTCCTCAGTTGCCGTAAGAGGTTTTCAGCTGTGTGCGTATTCTGGAAAGCGGTGATACAAAGCGTAGCCTGCCTAGGAAAGAGTTGGCGTTTGCGAGATGCTGCTACTGGTGCCGCCGCTGCTGTTCTTGCGGCGGGAGTCCATACATCTACCCAGTGGGCTGTCACAGTCATATAGTCCTGACCCTGCCCTGCTCCACTTGTCCACATGTCCGTGGTTAAGTGGACATTGGGTACAACTGCATTTTTTAGGACACTGGTGAGTCTTTTTCTGACGTCCGTGTACATTCTCGGTATCGCCTGCCTAGAGAAGTGGAACCTAGATGGTATTTGGTAACGGGGGCACACTGCCTCAATAAATTGTCTAGTTCCCTGTGAACTAACGGCGGATACCGGACGCACGTCTAACACCAACATAGTTGTCAAGGACTCAGTTATCCGCTTTGCAGTAGGATGACTGCTGTGATATTTCATCTTCCTCGCAAAGGACTGTTGAACAGTCAATTGCTTACTGGAAGTAGTACAAGTGGGCTTACGACTTCCCCTCTGGGATGACCATCGACTCCCAGCGGCAACAACAGCAGCGCCAGCAGCAGTAGGCGTTACACGCAAGGATGCATCGGAGGAATCCCAGGCAGGAGAGGACTCGTCAGACTTGCCAGTGACATGGCCTGCAGGACTATTGGCATTCCTGGGGAAGGAGGAAATTGACACTGAGGGAGTTGGTGGGGTGGTTTGCGTGAGCTTGGTTACAAGAGGAAGGGATTTACTGGTCAGTGGACTGCTTCCGCTGTCACCCAAAGTTTTTGAACTTGTCACTGACTTATTATGAATGCGCTGCAGGTGACGTATAAGGGAGGATGTTCCGAGGTGGTTAACGTCCTTACCCCTACTTATTACAGCTTGACAAAGGGAACACACGGCTTGACACCTGTTGTCCGCATTTCTGGTGAAATACCTCCACACCGAAGAGCTGATTTTTTTGGTATTTTCACCTGGCATGTCAACGGCCATATTCCTCCCACGGACAACAGGTGTCTCCCCGGGTGCCTGACTTAAACAAACCACCTCACCATCAGAATCCTCCTGGTCAATTTCCTCCCCAGCGCCAGCAACACCCATATCCTCCTCATCCTGGTGTACTTCAACACTGACATCTTCAATCTGACTATCAGGAACTGGACTGCGGGTGCTCCTTCCAGCACTTGCAGGGGGCGTGCAAATGGTGGAAGGCGCATGCTCTTCACGTCCAGTGTTGGGAAGGTCAGGCATCGCAACCGACACAATTGGACTCTCCTTGTGGATTTGGGATTTCAAAGAACGCACAGTTCTTTGCGGTGCTTTTGCCAGCTTGAGTCTTTTCAGTTTTCTAGCGAGAGGCTGAGTGCTTCCATCCTCATGTGAAGCTGAACCACTAGCCATGAACATAGGCCAGGGCCTCAGCCGTTCCTTGCCACTCCGTGTGGTAAATGGCATATTGGCAAGTTTACGCTTCTCCTCCGACAATTTTATTTTAGGTTTTGGAGTCCTTTTTTTTCTGATATTTGGTGTTTTGGATTTGACATGCTCTGTACTATGACATTGGGCATCGGCCTTGGCAGACGACGTTGCTGGCATTTCATCGTCTCGGCCATGACTAGTGGCAGCAGCTTCAGCACGAGGTGGAAGTGGATCTTGATCTTTCCCTAATTTTGGAACCTCAACTTTTTTGTTCTCCATATTTTATAGGCAGAACTAAAAGGCACCTCAGGTAAACAATGGAGATGGATGGATTGGATACTAGTATACAATTATGGACGGACTGCCACGGTTAGGTGGTATAAAAAAACCACGGTTAGGTGGTATATAATACAATTATGGATGGACGGACTGCCTGCCGAGTGCCGACACAGAGGTAGCCACAGCCGTGAACTACCGCACTGTACACTGGTTGATAAAGAGATAGTAGTATACTCGTAACAACTAGTATGACGACGGTATAAAGAATGAAAAAAAAACCACGGTTAGGTGGTATATATTATAATACAATTATGGTTGGACGGACTGCCTGCCGAGTGCCGACACAGAGGTAGCCACAGCCGTGAACTACCGCACTGTACACTGGTTGATAAAGAGATAGTAGTATACTCGTAACAACTAGTATGACGACGGTATAAAGAATGAAAAAAAAACCACGGTTAGGTGGTATATATTATAATACAATTATGGTTGGACGGACTGCCTGCCGAGTGCCGACACAGAGGTAGCCACAGCCGTGAACTACCGCACTGTACACTGGTTGATAAAGAGATAGTAGTATACTCGTAACAACTAGTATGACGACGGTATAAAGAATGAAAAAAAAACCACGGTTAGGTGGTATATATTATAATACAATTATGGATGGACGGACTGCCTGCCGAGTGCCGACACAGAGGTAGCCACAGCCGTGAACTACCGCACTGTACACTGGTTGATAAAGAGATAGTAGTATACTCGTAACAACTAGTATGACGACGGTATAAAGAATGAAAAAAAACCACGGTTAGGTGGTATATATTATAATACAATTATGGTTGGACGGACTGCCTGCCGAGTGCCGACACAGAGGTAGCCACAGCCGTGAACTACCGCACTGTACACTGGTTGATAAAGAGATAGTAGTATACTTGTAACAACTAGTATGACGACGGTATAAAGAATGAAAAAAAAACCACGGTTAGGTGGTATATATTATAATACAATTATGGTTGGACGGACTGCCTGCCGAGTGCCGACACAGAGGTAGCCACAGCCGTGAACTACCGCACTGTACACTGGTTGATAAAGAGATAGTAGTATACTCGTAACAACTAGTATGACGACGGTATAAAGAATGAAAAAAAAACCACGGTTAGGTGGTATATATTATAATACAATTATGGATGGACGGACTGCCTGCCGAGTGCCGACACAGAGGTAGCCACAGCCGTGAACTACCGCACTGTACTGTGTCTGCTGCTAATATAGACTGGTTGATAAAGAGATAGTATACAATACTACTAATATACTGGTGGTCAGGCACTGGTCACCACTAGTCACACTGGCAGTGGCACTCCTGCAGCAAAAGTGTGCACTGTTTAATTTTAATATAATATTATTTATCATGTACTCCTGGCTCCTGCTATAACAACCTGCAGTGCTCCCCAGTCTCCCCCACAATTATAAGCTTTATATACAATACATTGATGTGCAGCACACTGGGCTGAGCAGTGCACACAGACTGAGTCACTGTGTGACTGTGTATCGTTTTTTTCAGGCAGAGAACGGATATATTAAATAAAACAAACAACTGCACTGTCTCTGGTGGTCAGTCACTGGTCACTGTGGTCGTCAGTCACTAAACTCTGTCTGCACTCTCTTCTAATCTACAGTATCACAGCAATCTCTCTCTCTCTCTCTCTCTTCTAAATCTAATCTAAATGGAGAGGACGCCAGCCACGTCCTCTCCCTATCAATCTCAATGCACGTGTGAAAATGGCGGCGACGCGCGGCTCCTTATATAGAATCCGAGTCTCGCGAGAATCCGACAGCGTCATGATGACGTTCGGGCGCGCTCGGGTTAACCGAGCAAGGCGGGAAGATCCGAGTCGCTCGGACCCGTGAAAAAAAAAGTGAAGTTCGTGCGGGTTCGGATTCAAAGAAACCGAACCCGCTCATCTCTAACACCAACGTCATGCTCCCTGAGCCTCTCAGCCTGCTGCTGTCTGTCCTGCCTCACTGTCCCTGCCAGCTCCCGGTTCCCTACTTCCGGCTCCCAGAAGGTTAGTGTGTGGGGTGGATGGGGGGGACACAGAAAGACACATAAAGAGACATATAGGGGGAGATGTACTAAGCCTGATTCTGGGTGATACATTTCACATGATAAAGTACTAGCCAATCAGCTGCTAACTGCCATGTCACAGGCTGGGTTTGAAAAATGACAGGAGCTGGTTGGTTGGTACTTTATCACTGTGATATGTATTAAGGCTTGGTACATCTGACCCATAGAATGAAAGAGGGGGGGGACGACACACAGAGACATATAGAATAACGGGGGGGAGAGACACACAGAGACATATAGAATGAGACTTTGGGGTCAATCAAATTAGCTGCGATCACCTCGCGGGTTTTGAGTCATGATGACCGCACTTTACAGTAGCCCAAATTCGCACAAAAGTGCTCGCTGACCCATTTTGTGTGAGGCCGGGAAGAATCTGGGCCATGAAGGATGCGAGATTGGGTGCCGTTGCTGGCATTTAAACGCTGCGGCAATGGCACGTTGCACCCTTCGTGGTTAATTGGATTGACCCAATAAAATGATGGGGGGACGACGACACAGAGTGAAGGCGATGGTGAGAGACACGGATGGAATATAATGGTATGCTGAGAGATGATGCAGGAGTAGGTGATGGTGTGCAGAGAGAAGACGCAGGGGGGAGATGATGGTGTAGCTGAGAGACGATGCGCGGAGGGGTGATAGTGTGCTGAGAGAAGACGCAGGGAGGGGGAGTTGATGGAGTAGCTGAGAGACGATGCACGGTGGGGGGTGATGGTGTGCTGAGAGAAGACGCAGGGGGAGATGATGGTGTAGCTGAGAGACGATGCGCAGGGTTGGTGATGGTGTGCTGAAAGAAGATGCAGGGGGGAGATGATGGTGTGCTGAAAGAAGATGGATGGGGAGATGATGTTGTGGCTGAGAGACACAGGTCATGGTAATGGTGTACTCCGAGACGATGTGGGGGAAGGTGATGGTGTGCTGAGAAACAACTCGGGGGGAGGTGATGGTGTGCTGAGAGGCTACGCAGTGGGAGATGATGGTGTTCTGAGAGATGATGCACGGGGGAGATGATGGTGGGGCTGAGACATGACATGGGGGGGTGATGATGCGCTGAGAGATTATGCGGGGTGGGAGATGATGGTGTCCTAAGAGATGACGCAGGGGGAGGTGATGGTGTGCTGAGAGGTGATGCAGGGGGGAGATGATGGAGTACTGAGAGATGACGCAGGTAGAGTTGATGGTGTGGCTGAGAGACGCAGGTGGAGGTGATGGTGTGCTCAGAGACCGTGCGGGGGGAAGTGATGGTGTGATGAGAGATGACACAATGGGAGGTGATGGTGTGGCTGAGAGATGACGCAGGTGGGAGGTGATGGTGTGGCTGAGAGACACAGGGGGTAGGAAGTGACACAGGGGGCATGAGTCTGGTTGAACGGCTGTTGTATGATGATGACCTTACTATTCCTACACAAGCAGGTATCTTCCGAACGATGTGGTATCATCAGAGGTTCCACATTGTGAAAAGCCATCATATACAGATGTATCCACATTTATCTTGACCGTTAATAGGATTAACTGTGTCTGGCCAGTCGGACTTAATCCCCTGCTGTAATGACTTAATACCCTGCTGTATTGTTCTCTGTATTGTATTGCAGTTGAGAACAATAGCTGAAGGGTTTATGTTAATAAGTCATGTTGTGACTAGGCACAGAAAACTACTCAAGATAACGGTGGATACATCTGTAGGTGAGGTGAATATTGAACGGAAAAGAATGTTCCCTTAGTGACGAGAAATGTGTAGCGTGTCATTTTCAGTGGCCACGCCCCTTTTCTGAGCACATGCATACTTTAGTGTGTGTGTGTGTGGCATTCTTCATCTTGCCCAGGGTGCCGAAGTCACTAGTTAAGCCTCTGGTTGGCTGTAAATCCTGATGCTAATTCAGTTTCTGAGAATCTTGTACCATCATGCAGGGTGTACTTTCTTATTCTTCCATATTTTGATGGAAGCCCCAAAGCCTGCGTGGATTTTCTCATCAAGCGCTGTATTTCAATTAAGTTAAAGCCAGCTCATTTTCTACAAACAAGGTAAAGATCGCATACATCATCTCCCTTATCTCAGGCCAGGCCCTGGTTTGGGCATCTAACCTCTGGGAAAGAGACAATCCTCTAGACTAGTGTATAATTGCACTTCCTTTTAGAGCCTTTCAGGACTTGATAAGCCTGCTTCTGGCATTCTGCATCTCAGACAAGGGGCCTTAACAGTGTTAAAGTATGCAGTTCAATTTAGAACATTGGCTTCCGAGATTTGAGGGATCCACTGGCAGGATCTTTTTATCAAATGAAAGATGAGCTGACTTTTTAAGAGAACTACATTTCTGAGCTTCCACTTCAATTTCTGATGAAAGTGCCATGAATGTACAGAAACGCTTTGAGACAAATATTTTACTACTAGTAAAAGGACGTAGCATATGATGGGTCACCTCGATCCAGGGGCGTATCTGGAGAGGGGGGGACCCGTGTACAGTCTCTGGGTGTGGGCCCCCTCCTTTACCGTCTCGTAGCCGGCAGCACCGCTGTTTGTGCTCTATCTGAGCACTAGAGGCTCTGGCACAGTGCCGGAGTCTACTGCGCATGCACCAGTC
This sequence comes from Pseudophryne corroboree, assembly GCF_028390025.1. Lineage (NCBI taxonomy): Eukaryota > Metazoa > Chordata > Amphibia > Anura > Myobatrachidae > Pseudophryne > Pseudophryne corroboree. The sequence goes on from NC_086453.1 coordinate 120,853,081, forward strand.
TCTGAAAAAATGGCACGGTGGCCATTTTTTCTGAGACCTGCGCATGTGCTGTAGACTCTGGCACTGTGCCAGAGTCTCTAGTACTCACACAGAGCGCTAACAGCGCTGCTGAGGTTGCCGGCTACGGGACTCGGGAGAGAAGGGGACCCACACCCGCACACCAGAAAGGTAAGTAAGTATATAGAAAAAATGGGTGCAGTGTGTGTGGTGTGGGCCCCCTCTGGTCCCAGGGGCCCGTGTGCACCACACACATTGTACCCATTATAGATACGCCTCTGCCTCGATCCGTTTTGTTGTTCTGCTTCCCCCCCACCCAGCTCTCTCCCATTACACATCAGCAGTGTGCCCCATCTCCAGTAATTCACTGCTGTCTGCCATGTGCTAACTTCATTGTTGGTCCATTTAAGTGGCTAAAAATTTTTCCAAAAATGTCCCCAAAATTCGGCGGGATGTAATGGGGTGCATGTTTTTTTTGCGGGACAAACTCACACCTTCTCGCACATTAGAAGGTGCGAGTTTGTCCCGAAACTTGCCCAGTGTAGTAGCCTGTGAGTTTTTAAATTCAAGGTTATTACATTGAGTGATGTAGTGCAAGTTTTTTAGAATGAAAACTTGCACAATGTAATGTAATATGATCAGTGAGATCTGTGTATGCTTCTGTCTGTAAAAGTAATGAAATAGTTAAAAATAAAAAAAATAAAAAAACATGTTTACAATATACTTTATTACTTTAAAAGTCCTTGAGTGTTGACCCTTTTCTCTGTATATGTATAACTAGGTGATTCATCGCGTCCTACGGGCGCTCTTCACACCGTCGTAGGGGATACGCCCCCGGAATCCCTCCTGAATAGTTAAGGTGTAGAATAGTAGTTGTATAGTTTGTTTTGGTGGAATGGGAGTATTGCTCGTGGGTAGATGTAGTATGAAAAGGGAATGTGATGTTGAATGGGGTGCAGGGTGTTGTGAGTGGGTGAACAGTGTCTGGAGGGGAGGATGTACAGAATGTGGCTGTAAATTACATGTATACTAAACAGCGTTGGGCAAGTAAAGTATCAGAAGACATGTTTTACATTTGAAAAACTTGATTGAAAACGTCATTTTTTTGTGGAAGGTGTACATGGATTGTGCTTGGTGTTGAGAAGATGGTGTGGTTGGTGGCTGACCAGAGTGAGGCAGGATGGTGGATGAGGGCTGGTCAGTGTATGAGTTGGGCTAGGGGTGAGGGGTTAGGAGGTGTAGAAGTTGGTGGAGTTGTAGATGTGGGGTGTAGGGTGAGGGTGGTGGAAGGTGGCATGGGTGAGGTTTTTCCGCTTAGGGCGCTTTGTGTAGGGTATTTTGGTGTGTGCATGGGAGGGTGGGGGTGGAGTTTGTGAGGGGGATGTGTAAGGTTGTGTTGAGGTGCAGGGGGTGGTGTATTTGTGGAAGGTGGGGTGTAGGTAGTGGGCTTGTGTGGTTGTTGGATGGGTTTGTGAGGTGTTGTTGCTAAATGTAGTTGTTGGGGTTTGTGGTGTGCTGGAGTTGTGAGTGTGCGAGGGTTGTGTTAATAGCTGCGAGTGTGATTGTTTGGTAAGGTGTTGTTGGCGAGTGTGGTTTTAGGGAGTATGGGGAACAGGTGTGTTGCGAGCAGGGGTGTGTGGAGGGTGGGTGTATGGTGTGCTTGGTGGAGGTGTGCATGGATTGTTTCTGTGAGTGGAGAGGGGAAGAGGATGTGGTGTTAGGGTGTTTGGTGGGGACAGGGGTGTGTTGTTGTAGGAGGTGTGGCACTGTGGGGTCATTGTATATCTGGTACTGTGGGGGCATTGTTTATGTGGCACAGTGGGGTCATTGTATATCTGGCACAGTGGGGCAATGTATATGTGGCACAGTGGTGGCAATGTGCATGTGGCACAGGGTGGTGGCAATGTATATGTGGCACAGGGTGGGGGCAATATACAGAGCCGGCCATAGGCATAGGCAAACTAGGCAGTTGCCTAGGGCATTTGATATGCCTAGGGGCATCAGCAGCTTCTGCTCATTAAAATGATATGCAACATGCCTATATTCTGTGTGTAGCATTTCATATGCAGATACAGCCACAGTATCACACAGTATATAGGCATGCTGCATATCATTTTAATCAGTTGAAGCTGCTTGTGCATTCTAGCCACATAGCAAATTTTCATTAAAAAAAAAGTGCCCAACGTTAGCATTGAGGCAAGATTTATGAGGACACATCTGTATCCAAGCAGAGGCAGAGGTCTCAGTGTTAGTGGAAGTGTGAGTGCTGTGTGCATGTGAGTGGGTTGGTTGTGCAGTAGTGTTCTGAATATGTGTAAGGAGCATTATGTGTGTCATGTAAAAATGCATTAATAATGTGCAACATATGTGTAAGGGGCACTATACGTGTCATTATGTGTATAAGGGCATTAATAATGTGCGGCATATGTGTAACGGTACTACTGTATGTGTGTCATTATGTGTATAGGGGCACTAATAATTGGCAACAAATGTGTAGGGGGCACTATGTGTGTCATTATGTGTATACGGGCATTAATGTGCAGCATATGTGTAAGGGACATTATGTGTAAAAGGGCATTAATAAAGGTTGTCATAATGTGTAAGGCACATTATGTTTATAAGGACATTAATAATGTGTCTTATATGTGTAAGGGGCATTACTGTGTGGAATAATATGTATAAGGCGCTCTACTATGTGGCGTTGCATATAGAAAGGGCACTTTTGTGTCATCTAATGTGAATAAAGAGCAATAGGGTGTGGTGTAATGTGAATAAGGAGCAATTCAGTGTGATGTAATGTGAATAAGAGGCTCTACTGTGAGGAGTAACGTTTATAAGGTAAAGTGATAATACTGTAGGATGTAATATGATTTATGGACACTATCGCATGATCAAATGTGAATAAAGTTGCAGTACTGTGTGGCGTAATTGGAATTGGGGTTACTATTGTGTGCCATGCCCCTTGCCAGCAAAACCACACCCCTTTTTGGGCTGTGCGCCAAATGTGCAAACTGTTCCTATTTAAAATATAGGGGATACAAACTCCAAAATAAGGACTGCTTTGGGTGAGCGGTGATGGTGCTGGGAAAGAGGTGCAAGGTCAGAGGCAGAACCAGCGGTGGTGCTAGGGGGCACCAGCCAAAATCTTGCCTAGGGCATCATATTGGTTAGGGCCGGCTCAGGCAATGTATATCTGGCACGGGGGGTCCGGGGCAGCGTGACCCTGGTGCGGCTGCAAGTAGCAGGTGGTGCTGGGCTTGTGGGGAGGGGGTGAGTGGTGGGATAATGTGCGGCTGCGGAGTGTCTTCGTCCGTGGTGCGGATGGCGGGTCCCGGGCACGGCTGCAGGTAGGACGTGGTGCTGGGCTTGTGGGGAGGGGGGGGAGTGGTGGGGTACTGTGCGGCAGCGGAGTGTGTCTTTGTCCGTGGTGCGGACGGTGGGTCTCAGCCAGTGTGTCCCGGGCATGGCTGCAGGTAGGAGGTGGTGCTGGGCTTGTGGGGTGGGTTGGGAGCTGTGGGGTGAGGGTGTCCAGTGTGTGCTTGTCCGTTGTGCGGACGTCTGCTCTGGGGCTGCTGGCTGCCTGTGGGGACTGGTGCAGGGGTTTTGTGGAGGGAGGGTTTGGGGGTGTGGGATGCGGGTGTAATTTGGGGTGTGGGTGGCTTTTTTGGGGGGTAAACCTAGGGAGGGGTCCATGGTTACCGGGCAGTGTGCTGCGTCCGTCCACTGGTGGGTTCTCTCTGGGGATGGTGGCCGGATTCTGTGGCTGCTGCTCCCATTACTGTTAAGTGGTGTGCTGGCACAGGGCAGGAGCTGTTAACTCTGCCCAGGCCTGTGACTCCACCCAGCGTTAGAGGGCCAGGCACAGAGTCACAGGGCAAATATATAGGAGATGATGCAATTCACCACAGCCCACCTAGTGGCCACTTGCATCTCCCCTATGGTAGGTAGTGGTGGTGGTGGGGGATTGCAGGTTAGGGGGCGCTAGGCTGAAATTTTTGCCTAGGGTGCACAGAGACCTTACTCCGTCTCTGCCCCAGTATAGTCTATGGTGGGAACCTGTGGCCTACCACTGACTGCAAGGTTAATTGAGGTCACTCTTGTGGGAAACATGCGAGTTTGATTATTCTGGTCGAGTTTGAAAATTGTGACATTTGGCCAATTGATTTTTTATTTTGTTTTTGGAAATGTGTTATCAAATTATGTAAAGTTTGTGTACATTGAACCATCAGGTGTCACTATCTCAGTCATGCTCAAAAAATTTAGAATTTCAGAATATTTTGGATATTGGGTTATCTGATATGGGAAACTCAACCGGTAATTATAAGGCTTAAAATTTGCTGTTGCTTAACAACTAGACAGAAATAGAAGCGATTGAGAATCTCCATATGGAATGTTCTATTGTAACTGTGTAATTCTTTCCCAGACTGTTCATTTAATTTATGTGTTGGCTTCTCTTACGTCTCATTCCTGCATTGCTGGGATATCTGCCTACTCCCCAGAGACTTCAACAGGCTGCAGTCACTAAATTACTAGTCAAGAGCTCGAGACCCTGGTTCTTTTTGTGTCTTCATTTCTCATCTCCTCACAGTAGCCCCCCCCCCCCCCCCCCCCCCAAAAAAAAAAAAATTTACGTGCTGGCATAGACAAATATATATATATATATATATATATAGATAGATAGATAGATAGATACACACACACACACACACACACACACACACACAACTAGGTCAGAGGGATAGGGAGCGAAAGTTGCTGGATGAAAGATCATTTGTATCACACTCCAAATTTACTGACATTGGAAAATGAAAACTTGGATATATTTAATTCCCACTTTCATCTAACATCTGGTCAATGTCAGCAAGCATTATATCCAGCGCCAACATCTGCTCACATATCCCATTCACTTACATGTTTGGAATACGATGACATTAGGGATTTGGCAGCTTTTTCATTTTTCCCTATTTGTGGCCAAAAACAGTTATTCCACACTCACCACTAGTGAAATGTTGGCTCACTAGTTCTTCATCACACAAAAGTATTTTTATGTAGGGTGTCTAGCTGAGCACTGGCACACACTGCATGATATTTTGGTGGATTAGATATAACTTCTAATAGAGACCTGTGGGTGCATATAATATGAGTATGTATATAAAGCATGTTCTTTGCAGCACCGTAACAAGGCAACAAGCAATTCCCACTAGGCACGTGCCTATGGGCGGCACTTGTTTGTGGGGGCAGCACTTGGATGCTTGTGTTGGAACTATCAGCCCGAAATGTACCAGTAACTGCTAAATATTTCCACTGGACTGTATGCCATCCTGAATGGAGTGTAAGTGGGTGGGACATGCACATACTGCCCCTGTAAGCTATCCTACTTAGTAAATATGTATACATACAGAAATTAAAAATAGCAAAATGGCATAGTGGCTTTTCTCTTATGTCCTAGACGATACTGGGGTTCATTTAGTACCATGGGGTATAGATTGGTCCACTAGGAGCCATGGGCACTTTAAGAATTTGATAGTGTTGGATGGCTCCTTCCTCTAGGCCCCTCCTACCAGACTCAGTTTAGAAAATGTGCCCGGAGGAGTCGGTTACGCTGAAGGAAGCTCCTGAAGAGTTTTTAGCATTTATTTTCTATATTTGTAATTTTCAGGCAGGGCTGGTTGGCACCAGCCTGCCTGCTTCGTGGGACTTAGGTAAGGGGGGGGAAACGACCGAAACTCTTGAAGGGTTATTGGTCCCGTTCCCTGCTGACAGGACACTGATCTCCTGAGGGAACTATTCGCAAGCCCCACTATGCCGAGCGTACATTACCGCAGCACGCCACCACCCCTAACAGAGCCAGAAGAATGAAGAGTAGTGAGTACTGAGCCAGCGTCCCAGTTAGCGGGGCGCCAGCCATTATGGCGGCACAAGGGTACGCAGATGCATGGCTTCTAAATGGGGCGGAATGCGTCTCCAGACACAGTACACAACTGCGTCTCAGTACACTGTACACATTACCCAAACTGGCAAATACAGCCTTAAAACAGTTCTGCTCCAATTTAAGCGCAAAAATTACCTCAGCCAGTATAAAAAAAGCGGGAAGACCGTGTGCCATTGAAGGGGCGGTGCTTCACAATGAGAGTATCCAGCAGCTCACCAGCGCCATTTTCCATCTACAGTGGACACAGGCGCTGACTGACAGGGACGCGCAGCTTCTCCGGTGTGACTCCAAATTACCTCAGTGGTACCAGGGGGTCATAGCAGGGGGGGAGCGACTATTAGTGTACTAAGTCCCCTATCAGGGTACTTTGTCTGCGACCTGGCTAAGCTTGGCATTAGTGGTAAGGGCGCGGTGGGCAGGGACGTGCAGTCAGGGGAGGCAGGGGAGGCAGTGCCTCCCCTGTCATAATGATTAAAATAAAATAAAAAGATATTTATAACACAGTCTGTTATAAATATCTTTTTTTATTATTTTAATAATCCCCCCCCCCCCCCTGTGGCTGCGTGTGAGGCAGCGGGAGAGGTGCCTCCCGCTGCTATCACTAAAAGTCCGGGCAGCGGGGGGCGGGGCGCAGCAATGGGCTGTGAAAGCCCATTGAAAATGAATGGGGAAGCGGCACCTATACTGGTGCCGCAATGACAGGGGCGTGCGATGAATGCACGCCCCCGTCAGTGCCCCAGATGTGATTGGCCCAGCGGATCCAGTGCTGGATCCGCTGTCCAATCACCCCCTTCCCGGCTGCAGCAGGCGCCATGGGCAGTGTGGGCGCCCGCTGCAGCCAGCACCGCTACTATGGATGAGACGTCATGAGTCATGACGTCTCTCCCATAGTACAGCAGAGACGAGCCGGCGGACGGAGAGGGAGTTCAGAGCTGCAGGAGCGGTAAGTATGTGTGTGTGTTTTTTTTATTTTTTTAATGTGTTTGTGTAGGGGGCAGCAAAAGGGGCACAACAACAAGGGGCACAGCAACAGGGGCACCGCAACTGGGGGCACAACAACAAGGGGCACAGCAACTGGGGGGCACAACAACAAGGGGCACAGCAACTGGGGGGCACAACAAGGGGCACAGCAACAGGGGCACAGCAACTGGGGGGCACAGCAACAGGGGCACAGCAACTGGGGGGCACAGCAACAAGGGGCACAACAACAAGGGGCACAGCAACAGGGGCACAGCAACTGGGGGGCACAACAACAAGGGGCACAGCAGCAGGGGCACGACTATAAGGGGCACAGCAACAGGGGCAGAGCAAAAGGGGCACAACTATAAGGGGCACAACTATAAGGGGCACAACTACAAGGGGCACAGCAACTGGGGGCACAACTACAAGGGGCACAGCAACTGGGGGCACAACTACAAGGGGCACAACTACAAGGGGCACAGCAACTGGGGGGCACAACTACAAGGGGCACAGCAACTGGGGGGCTCAACTACAAGGGGCACAGCAACTGGGGGGCTTAACTACAAGGGGCACAGCAACTGGGGGGCTTAACTACAAGGGGCACAGCAACTGGGGGCACAACTACAAGGGGCACAGCAACTGGGGGGCACAACTACAAGGGGCACAGCAACTGGGGGGCTCAACTACAAGGGGCACAGCAACTGGGGGGGCTCAACTACAAGGGGCACAGCAACTTGGGGGCACAACTACAAGGGGCACAGCAACTGGGGGCACAATTACAGGGGTCACAGCTACTGGGGGCAAAGCTACAGGGGGCACAGCGACTGGGGGCACAGCTATTGGGGGCAAAGCTACAAGGGGCACAGCGACTGGGGTCACAACTACTGGGGGCACAGCTACAGGGGCCACAGCGACTGGGGGCAAAGCTACAAGGGGCACTGCTACAAGGGGCATAGCTACAACGGGCACAGCTACAGGGGTCACAACTACTGGGGGCACAGCCACAAGGGGCAAAGCTACAGGGGGCACTGCTACAAGGGGCACAGCGACTGGGGGCACAACTACAGGGGTCACAACTACTCGGGGCACTGCTACTGGGGGCACTGCTACAGGGGGCAAAGCTACTAGGGGTACAGCTACTAGGCTCACAACTATTGGGGGAGCCTGCTCCATCATCCCAGTTAGCAGCAGCACTCTCCCCTGTCTGTGCTAACGTCCTCCCGCATCAGCGAGTGTATAATATTCATTAATTTCTCTCTCTCCTCCTGTGGATTACTTTGTTTGTAAGTATAATTTTCATTTTTACAGGTACCGGCCCTCTTGGATTCTACTGGACAAGTGGACGTGACCGGCGTGGGATGTAGGTAAGTAATCTCTCTCTCATTTTTACAGGAACCACCTATTGGATTCTGCATGGACAAGTGGACGTGACCGGCGTGGGATGTAGGTAAGTAATCTCTCTCTAATTTTTACAGGAACCACCTATTGGATTCTACATGGACAAGTGGACGTGACCGGCGTGGGATGTAGGTAAGTATGTGTGAGTGTGTAAGTGTGTTTTAATAAATTTTTACTTTCACGGTGTGTGTGTTGTGTTTTTATTTGGGTATTTTTTGTTGTTGTAGAACTACAGGTACCAGCGGGCCCGTTATTTCCCCGCATGCTGGCACTTGAGGTTCTCCAAGAACCAGCAAGCGGGGGAGGCTTGCTGGGCCTTGTAGTTCCACAACAAAAAACAATATTCTTTTTTATACACACTTATTGCTATCAGCCCGGCACCCACCGCCCAGGGGTGCAGGGGACAGCCTCGGGCTTCACCCCTGGCCCTTGGGTGCCTGGAGGGGGGGACCTCTTGATTTAAGGGGTCCCCAGTCCTCCAGGGAACCCCGGCCAGGGGTGACTAGTTGGGGGGGTAATGCCACGGCCGCAGGGACCTACATAAATGTGTCCCCCGGCTGTGGCATTATGTCCCTGGCTAGTGAAGCCCGGTGCTGGTTTTAAAAATACGGGGGACCCCTACATCTTTTGTCCCCCGTATTTTTGGAACCAGGACCGGTCTAAGAGCCTGGTGCTGGTTGTCTAAATACGGGGAACCCCTGTCCAATTTTTCCCCAGTATTTAAACAACCAGGATCGGCTCAAAGAGCCCGAGGCTGGTTATACTTAGGAAGGGGGACCTCACACATTTTTTTTTTTTTACATTTTTTAACCCATTCAGACCCTTCTCCATTAAGTTAATGGAAGCCCTGGACAACAAAATTGCATTCATGTCCTCCTCCCACTCCCTTCCCAAACACTAATTTTTATTTTTTTTCTATAAAAATGTACAATATATCACAAGTATGATGAGCAGGCAGGCAGCGGGCATTGGCGGCATCGGACTGAGGTGCAAATTAGTGGCGGAGGGTTGGGTCAGTTGATGGTGGGCGAGTTTGTAAGCCATTGGCGGTGGCAGCAGGCATCGGCTCAGTGGCAGTAGCGGGCATTGGCTTGGCGGCGGTAGGGGTCATCGGCAGGATTCGGCGGACATTATGGCTGTAGTGCCTCATTAGCCTCTGACCTCACCGCACGCCACTGGCGGTGGGGGCTGGCTCCAAACAACTCTGTGTCTCCCTGAAGGGCTCTTTGTGGGTTACTTGTGCTTAACCTTTTCCTGTGTGTGTGTGCTTTCACATTTACATTATGTCAGGCAAAGAGTGTGTTTCTTGTACAGCAGAGTGTTCTTCTTCACCAGGGGGCTCACTACTGGGTACTCAAGGTTCACAGAATAGCGGGGCTGAACCGGAGTGGGTTAATTCTCTTAAAGGAATGATTTCCACTCTTTCTACAAAACTGTCCCGCAATGAGAAAGAGACGCAATACTTAAAACAGACTGTGGATGAGTTTATGAACAGAGATTCAGTCCCCAAAACAGCGTCTCAATCCCATCCCATTTGTCTGCAAAAGCGATCTCTGGCCCATAACCTGCAGTCTGACTCTGATGCTGACAGATCAGACATGGAGGAGGGTGAGGTGGATTTGGAGGGGGGGGGGGGATATGCGGCTCTGTCACAGGGAGTAGAGGCTCTTATAGAGGCTATCAAAGATGTTCTGCATATTCCTGATACGGTGTCAGAGGAGTGTGAGAAATCTTATTTTAATGTAAAAAAGAAGTCCTCAGTCACTTTTCCTGCATCAAAGGAATTGACTACCCTGTTTGAAGAACCATGGGTTAATCCTGATAAGAAACTTCAGATCAGGAAAAATGGGAAAATCCACGGACAGTCTCTAGGCTGTCACGTAAAATTGTATTGCCTGTTCCTGGTGCAGCCTCCTGAAAGACACGGCTGATCGTAAAATTGAGACTACACTCAAATCATTGTACACAGCTGCTGTGGTGGCCCAAAGACCCACTATTGCATGTGCGTGGATTACAAAAGCCATTGCAAAATGGTCAGGTAACCTAATTGAGGGGTTAGATTCCTTGTCTAGGGGGGATGTTGTTTTACTCCTGCAGCATATGCAGGACGCTGCAAACTTTATGGTGGAAGCCATAAAAGAAATAGGCTTGCTTAATGCAAGCACTACCGCTATGGCAGTGTCAGCACGCAGGGGCTTGTGGCTATGCCAGTAGACTGCTGATGCGGACTCCAGGAAAGGCATGGAAGGCCTACCATTCTCAAGATAGGCCTTATTTGGAGATGAACTAGACAAATAGATCTCCACCGCTACTGTGGGTAAGTCTACGTATCTTCCTTCCGCAGCCCCCCAAACCAAGAAGACTTATTCAGCTTCTAAGTTGCAGTCCTTTCGGACGGCCAAGTTCAAGGGCAAATCCAGAGATGCTTCTACATCCTCCAGCGGCGCAAGAGGTAAACCGCGCAAACCAGCAACTGTCAGTGCTCAGGAACAGAGCTCAGACTCTGCTTCCTCAAAGTCTTCAGCAAAACAGTGGACCGCACTGTCTGGAAGGCTGTCAAGTGGGAGCCCGACTACAGCATGCCATCCAAAAGCTGGTACAGACTCAAGTCATTGTTCCAGTTCCACTTCATCTGCAAAACAAAGGGTATTGGGGGTCATTCCGAGTTGATCGTAGCTGTGCTAAATTTAGCACATCTACGATCTTCTTCCCTGACATGTGGGGGGACGCCCAGCACAGGGCTAGCCCGCCCCGCATGTCAGTCCGGCCCCCCCTCGCAGAAGTGCAAAGGCATCGCACAGCGGCAATGCCTTTGGACTTCAAGAGTAGCTCCCGGCCAGCGCAGCTTTAGCGTGCTGGCTGGGAGCTACTCATCGCTCCCGACCCGCATCGGCTGCATGTGACATCACGCAGCCGCTGCGGCCCGCCCCCCATTCGGTCTGGCCACGCCTGCATTGGCCGGACCAAACCCACGAAACGGCAGCCAGATGCTGCCGTTCTGCCCCCTCCCGCTCAGCGATCGCCTCTGCCTGTCATCAGGCAGAGGCATTCGCATCCCTGCTATGGCCTTCGGTCATCTGGCATGTGCTGGCGCACTACGGTGCCATCGCGTGCGCAGCAGGGACCCATTCGCTCTGCTGCGTTAAAACGCAGCGAGCGAATGGGTCACAATGACCCCCATTATTCCAACTTGTTTGTAGTACCGAAACCAGACGGTTTGGTAAGACCAATATTGAACCGCAAGTCGTTGAACCCATACCCACGAGTGTTCAAATTCAAGATGGAGTCTCTGAGAGAGGTGATCTCAGGTCTGGAGGAAAGGTAATTCCTAGTGTCTCTGGATATCAAGTATACCTTCACATTCTGATCTGGCCACCTCATCAGGCTTATCTACGGTTTGCACTACAGGACTGTCACTACCAGTTCCAAGCCCTGCCATTTGGTCTCTCCACGGCACCGAGGGTGTTCACCAAGGTGATGGCAGATATGATGTTTCTACAAACAGGGAGTGAACATAATTCCATACCTGGACGATCTCCTGATAAAAGCACCGTCCAGGGAAAGGTTGCTGGACAGCATTGGTCTCTCAACTAAACTCCCCCAGGATCACGGGTGGATTCTGAACCTTCTGAAATCTCACCTAGAGCCAACACGGAGGCTCCCATTCCTGGGAATGATACTGGACACGGAGTCGCAGAAAGTGTTCCTTCCGTTGGAAAAGGCATTGATAATCCAGTAGATGGTTTGGGATGTCCTGAAGCCAACCCGGGTATCGGTGCATCTGTGCATTCGCTCTCTGGGGAAAATGGTGGCCTCTTACGAGGCACTTCAATACGGAAGGTTTCATGCAAGACCCTTCCAGCTCGATCTGTTGGACATATGGTCCGGATTGCATCTTCACATGCACCAGAGGATCCGTCTGTTGCCAAAAGCCAGGATCACCCTTCTGTGGTGGCTACAGACTCCTCACCTCGTCGAGGGTTAGAGGTTCGGAATTAAGAACTGGATTCTGTTAACCACAGATGCAAGCCTCAGGGGTTGGGGAGCAGTCACTCAGGGGGTGCAGTTTCAAGGAAGATGGTCAAGTCAGGAAGTCATCCTTCCAATCAACATTCTGGAACTCAGGGCCATATACAATGCCCTTCTGCAGGCCTCTTCTTCAAGATCGGGCCATTCAGGTCTAGTTGAACAAGGTGACGGCAGTAACGTACATAAATCGACAGAGCGGAATGAAAAGCAGAGCAGCAATGTCAGAGGTGTCAAGAATTCTCCTCTGGGCAGAAAGAAATGCTGTGGCATTGTCAGCAGTCTTCATTTCGGGAGTAAACAACTGGGAAGCAGACTTCCTATGCAGACACAACCTGTGTCAGGTGCTTGACACGTCGATGGGGATATCCACAGATCGACATGATGGCCTCTCGTCTCAACAAGAAGCTCATGTGGTATTGTTCCATGTCGAGAGACCCACAGACAGCGGCGGTAGACGCTCTGACGACTCCATGGGTCTATCAGATCCACTTCCTCTAATCCCAAGAATTCTTAAGCGAATAAAAAGGGAAAAGGTTCAAGCAATACTCATTGCTCCGAACTGGCCAAGAAGGGCCTGGTACGCGGACCTTCTGGAGATACTCCTTGAAGATCCATGGCCTCTACCTCTTCGCAAGGATCTTCTGCAACAGGGCCCGTTCGTCTATCAGGACTTACTGTGGCTACGTTTGATGGCATGGAAGTTGAATGGCAGATTCTAGCCAGGAGAGGGATCCCTAACAAGGTTATCCCGACTATGGGGGTCATTCCGAGTTGTTTGCTCGTTATTTTTTTCTCGCAACGGAGCGATTAGTCGCTAATGCGCATGCGCAATGTCCGCAGTGCGACTGCGCCAAGTAAATTTGCTATGCAGTTAGGTATTTTACTCACGGCATTACGAGGTTTTTTCTTCGTTCTGGTGATCGTAATGTGATTGACAGGAAGTGGGTGTTTCTGGGCGGAAATTGGCCGTTTTATGGGTGTGTGCGAAAAAACGCTACCGTTTCTGGGAAAAACGCGGGAGTGGCTGGAGAAACGGAGGAGTGTCTGGGTGAACGCTGGGTGTGTTTGTGACGTCAAAACAGGAACGAAACTGACTGAACTGATCGCAGATACCGAGTAAGTCTGGAGCTACTCAGAAACTGCTAAGAAGTGTCTATTCGCAATTCTGCTAATCTTTCGTTCGCAATTTTGATAAGCTAAGATTCACTCCCAGTAGGCGGCGGCTTAGCGTGTGCAAACTCGGAATGACCCCCTATGATCCAAGCCAGGAAGGGGTAACGTCTAAGCACTACCATTTGGAAGAAATCTGTTGGTGTGAGAGCAGAAATTATTCTGCGGTGGAATTTCATCTGGGACGTTTCCTGCTTTTTCTGCAGTCAGGTGTGGATGTGGGCCTGCGTCTGGGTGCCATAAAAGTCCAGATTTCGGCCTTGTCCATTTTCTTTCAGAAACAATTGGCTTCTCTCCCTGAGGTCCAGACGTTCTTGAAAGGTGTTCTGCACATCCAACCTCTGTTTGTGCCTCCCACGGCACCTTGGGATCTCAATTTGGTGCTGCGGTTCCTCCAATCGGACTGGTTTGAACCGTTACAGGAGGTGGATGTAAAATATCTTACATGGAAGACCGTCACACTGTTGACCTTGGCTTCAGCAAGACGCGTGTCGAAGATGGGGGCTTTGTCTCACAAAAGTCCCTATTTCATTTTCCATGAGGACAGAGCTGAACTCAGAACTTGTCAGCAATTTCTTCCTAAAGTGGTGTCTGCGTTTCACATCAACCAACCTATTGTAGTTCTGGTTGTCACCGACACCTCTGCTACTTCAAAGTCTTTGGATGTTGTGAGGGCTTTGAAGGTGTATGTCAAGCTAACAGCTCATCACAGAAAATCGGACTTGCTGTTTGTTCTTTATGATCCCAATAAAATTGGGTGTCCTGCTTCAAAGCAGTCCATTGCATGCTGGATCAGGCTTACTATCCAGCATGTTTGTTCCACTGCTGGTTTGCCATGTCCAAAAATCTGTACAGGCCCACTCTACTAGGTTGGTGGGTTCTTCCTGGGCGGCTGCCCAGGGTGTCTCGGCTTTACAGCTCTGCCGAGCAGCTACTTGGTCAGGTTCAAACACATTTGCTAAGTTCTACAAGTTCGATACTTTGGCCTCTGAGGACCTTCACTCTACCACCTGGTTTGGGAGCTTTGGTACATTCACATGGTACTATATGGACCCCAGTATCCTCTAGGATGTAAGAGAAAATAGGTTTTTAATTACCTACTGGTGAATCCTTTTTTCATAGTCTGTAGAAGATACTGGGTGCCCGCCCAGTGCTTCATTCTTCCTGCACTGTTACTTGGTTAAGTAATGTTGGCTCAGCCATTGCTGTTCCTGTTTCAAGTTTGGTTAGCTTGGCTTTCCTCTTGTTATGTGTGCTGATTCGGAATCTCACCACTATCCTTATCTATCCTTCTTTCAAAGTATGTCCGTCTCCTCAGGCACAGTTTCCTAGACTGAGTCTGGTGGGAGGGGCATAGAGGGAGGAGCCAGCCCACACTATCAAATTCTTAAAGTGCCCATGGCTCCTAGTGGACCCGTCTATACCCCATGGTACTAAATGGACCCCAGTATCCTCTACGGACTACGAGAAAAGGATTTACTGGTAGGTTATTAAAATCCTATTCTTTATTGTTCGATTAAATTGGCTATCATCAAATGAGGCCTTATAAATAATTAGTGAAAACAATAAAATTAGGAGGGGGAGGGGGGATCACTGTCGTGACTAGGAGCACCTTTACCCTTAAATGTGCCCCCTAATGTCACACACATAGAGGGGGGGGGGGGGTTGGCACCAGCTCTGGGAAGCAGAGTTATGTCTGGAGTGTAGTAAGGATGCTCTGGGCAGCTCCGCAGGCTGCAGGGGCCAGCTTGCGGCATCCCTGGGAAGCTCCAGATGGCTCTGCAGTAGCGCTACTGGCTGTAGGATACCATTCCATTCCAGGTACCATGCAAGACACATGCAGGTGCCATGGTACAGCAACAGTGCCACCCCCAAGGCCATGGACCCTGTGCTGTAGTATTATACATAAGATGGGAATCTTACAGCTGCTTTTGGAGGTATGCAGTGCATAGAACAACACAATAACAGTATATTTGTTAATTATTTGTTGAATAATGATCCAGTATAAAACATATAGCCAATTCTTTACGCTGTCTTTGGAAAAGGTAGGGACCTTCTGTTATCCATTGCTTCTCAGGTCCTGTTCTGTACATACATATAAAACAGAAGCATCCAGATGTTGCAGTTTTCTTTTTTAATAGTGTTCCCACAAATTATAATGAATATATGTATAGATATAGACTTGATATCTTCTCTGGATTGATGGCATCTAGTATATTTCCCATATATATGGAACATCAAAAGGTTGTGGTGTTTGGGTCACTGTGACTCAGGAGCATAAGAGGTTGGAACAGGAACCTGTGATAGTGTAGTATTGTTTACAAGGATTCTTTTGTTAATCACAAAAAGATGAAAACAAATACTGTAGATTTAATAATGATGAAACATCTCATTTGTATAAGCATGGTCCAAGGTGAGACTCTTCACTGCCTCAGAAGATTCAGAACCACATGGAGAGAGAGGCAGGTGGTACTAGAATATCATTTGCAGAGCACACAGTACAGCAGCACTATGTGTTTCCTCTTTCAGATGTCATCTTGGTGATAGCCTGCTATTGTAGATGGTGAGTAGTAGAGGGTGAGTAGTCATTTATAATGATGATAAGTTGAGAAAAATAATATAAACCAAGCCCTAGGATTTCCTGGTGAATAGTGGAGAACTGCTTGTTTGCAGTAATCGGTGCATCTGTGGTATGATAGTCACATGGCACCACTGTGCAGTTGGTGTTTTATTGTACTGTAAGTAGTTGCACATGCATACCTCCTAGTCCTGATTTAAAGGGCTCTGTCCCACCATCCCGCCATGAGAAAGCTGGTAAGTCTCTCCAGTGTTGAAATGAAGCATGAACGGCTCACCAGGGAATGCAGTGGTAGGGTCCCAAGCTTAACTCTTTATGACTCATTGCATGTTTCCAGTGTATCCCAGTGATGACACTGGTAAAGTAGACAAATGAAGCACTAAGTAACCCCCCAAAAATATGGTTTGGTCATTTAGTCCCAATGTCCATCCTAATGGACAATGATTAGTGTGCTATCTCGTACACCAAAACATTGAGATTCATTCTAATTCGATATTTTGATACTCTAGCAGCTCCAATTACTGTTCACATAAAAATTTTGGCATAATTTGATTGATTTACTTGTAAATTGGGATACTCACTGCGCGGTGATCTTTCTGGGTGAAACCATCTTTCAAACTCGCAGTGGCCAGTGCTGCCATCTGCCAGAAAATTTTCACTGTATTTTCGTACATTTAAATGGACATTGGGATTTGAATGGCAATTGTCATCACAATACAGTCTACATCAAAAATATTTTAATAATGTCCATTTATTTGACAGGGTCTTCACCTGGGTGGCGGCGGCCTTTAAGCTTTTTTGCATGGCCGCCGCCTCCCCAGGGCTTCCGGCGTCTTCACCTGGGGGGGCGCCACCTCCCCAGGGCTTCCGGCGTCTTCCTCCGGCGTCTTCACCTGGGAGGCGGCGGCCTTAAAGCTCTTTTGCATGGCCGCCGCCTACCCCAGGGCTTCCAGCGTCTTCACCTGGTGGGCGGCGGCTGCTAAGCTCTTTTGCATAGCCGCCGCCCATCCAGGACTTCCGGCGTCTTCTGCCTTCAAGAGCTCTTCTCCGCTCCTCCTCCGCCGTCAGACTGACAGCCGCTCCCTCACGCTGACTTATACAAGTCAGCCGGAGGGGGTTGGGCGATGACGCAGCGAGCTGTGATTGGCTCGCGGTGGCCATCTTAAATTTAAAAAATGCTGCTGAGGCGCCATTTTTGAAATTGGAACCGCTCCACTCCCAAAACTCTGCATCGCCGCCCGCACCTCCGCCGCCCACGCCTCCGCCGCCTGCACTTCCGCCACCACCCGTCGCCTGCACCTCTGCCACCTACCACTGCCTGCACCTCCGCTGACAGCACCTCTGCCAACACCAACACCTCCGCCGCGCCCACAACAGTGATTGACAGCGGATCCAGTGACGGATCCGCTGGCCAATCACTGTGGTCTGACTGACAGTGGCGTGCTTTCATAGGTTGAAAGCACGTCCCTGTGTGAAAGCAGCACCTCTAATGGTGCCGCTTTCCCATGTTATTTCAATGGGCTTTTAATGCCCATTGCTAGGCCCCGCCCGCGCCCGCCCCCCGCTCCCCATACCTTTCCCTTTCTGACAGGGAGGCACCACGATCGGTGCCTCCCAAACACATTTTCCCAGGAGTAATGATTAGGATAATATAAAGCAGATACTCATGACACAGAAGATGTGTCATAAGTATCTTCTTTATAATTATTTTAATCATTAATGACAGGGGAGGCACTGCCTCCCCTGACTGCACGTCCCTGAAAATGTCTTTTGAAAGATTTAATGCAGAAAGATAAATGAGTCCTGACATTATACAGTATGGTGATTCACCAATATCCACGTATGCAGATTAGCATAACCTGGTGGCATAAACTATCCCCGTTCCTGTTCTACAGATCTCATATACTGTAAGATTTCCAGATTGTTTCCATTTGATTCTATGGGATTGAATTTGAAAAAGGATGTGGAGATTTGATTAGATGATCTTGATTAATTTATAAATACATTCATCACAATTAATTTTATGAAAAATGTATCAAGTTCAGTAAAAAAAAAAGTGCTAGTTTTAGATGTGACTGTTAAGTTGAGGCCTGATGAAAGTAATGAGTCTTCTGATCTGGATAAAAAAAAAACCTTGCTACTGTATCTGTATCATTGGTTATTGGGGATGAGTTCTCTCAACCACCCCCTCCCTCCACCCCCCTTCCTTGTTCCTGCTCATTTATTTTTTCCTCTCTATGCTGCGAGTCATATAGAAGGTATAGAAATAGTCTCCTGTTGTATGCCGCTCATTTCCCAACTGTGCTAATTACTTTAGTAAGCTGGCAAAGTGATTCAGAAAATATTTTATTATATTGCCTCCGGGTTAAAGACGAGGACAAGGATTTACCTGTACTCTTCTGTCAGGAGGAATTGTTTTCTGCAGCTTCTAGTAAAAACAAGGTTGGGGCTGTCCCATTCTAAGCATGGAGCCCACATGTGGGAATGGTGAGTACTATGGCTACAGCTACTGTATGCCTAGCAATGTCTTATGGCTATGCTGCAAAAATATATTCCTCATACCAATTCTAATTAGATACAATGTGTAAATACCAAATTGCTGTCTAACAAATATTTAAAATGCCCGTTCTAATATATACTGCAGACGCCAAGCGCATCTTATTACCATATATGATAAAAGTGCGCTGTACATCTCAAAACACTACATCCCTTAAGAGAAAAGAATACACCCACACATTATCTGAGTTCCAAAGCTCACTGATGTATATATTTGTTATTAAAAGGATATGTATTCAATATATCACAATGTACAGTATACATATAGTTACATGGTTACAATTTATACAGTAATCAGTTAATACAAAATACATACAGTTACAGGCCAGCATACAATACCATTCCCTCAATGCATCCTCCTCTTAATATCTCTCTCTCTCTCTCACAGCAAATAAATACAGGAACTGGTCTGGCAACATTTCCACCATTGTCTGGGACAAAACAGCAGCTAACTCCTGTGTGTCTGATCAGCAACGTGTTATCTAGTTTGGGGGAGTGCACACATCTAGTCTAAGGGAGGGAACTTTCTCATTCATGATGAGTCACTGGTCTGTTCGTATGCTAACCAGGTTCAGCCTTGAAGACATCAAAAGGGCTAGCCTGAGTTTCCTGTCCACCACCTGTTTGGGATGTCCATTGTCCTAATAAGAGTGATTTTAGCTTTCATACATTTAATCATAACTACTTGTTGCAATGTCCTACAACTTAATAACAAGTATCAAATGAATCTACACATTAATCTGGTTGTTTTAATACCAAATATGACATGTCTATCTTGGTCCGCTCCAATAATACGCATACATGACGTTACTCCATTATATAATTTTAAATCATTATGATGTCTGGCGCCTGATATGTTATAATTATGTGCTGTATGAAATGTGTCGAATCCATCTCTTTGGCATGTCCGTGTAAATGTGTTTGTTACCATATATTGCTGTGCTCGCTGCACGTATTTGCAAGCATAGCGACTCATAATGTGTATAGTCTGTATGTTCTCTCTATGTAATATTTTTGACGTTGACAGTCCACCCTTTGGCAGTAAACAATAACTGCCATCAATTATTAACATAAGAAAAAAATATTTCAGACAATAATCGGTGACCTAGACACAAGTATGTATTCATTTCGCAAATCAGATGTTTGACCATATTTGGGGAAGACAGGGAGGAGGACGAGACATCCTCTATATGCACTTGGCGGTCACGGGACCACTGGTTGGGTGTGGGACAACATTCAACCTATAGAATATGCTGGGACAGTGCTTTGGCCTATAATGTCTGATTTGGACGAACATTTCACACATACATGTACCTACGTCTTTGTACACTGATGTTTGGATTTGATTGAGGTTCTGCTGGGTAGATGAAGAAGACACAAACAAATCGTGAAAGTGACATATAAAATTTTCATGATCTACATATTCCTATCCTTTTCTGAACATTGTTTCCATTTCTGGAACGTATGCTAGGTCTGTTTAATCATTGAACAAGGGTTATAAGTAGTGTCCTTCCTAAATAACATAAACCTTTGGAGTTCGGGGAGAGCCACTCATAAACCTTTCTTCCACATATATTAATGAGCTCTTTATCTGCAATGTGTGAATAGCCATTGTCTGATTGTTCCTGATTACCTCCGAACTCCATAACTACTAGACCTTTGATTTTTTTCTGGCTTTAACAAACTGATCGGCTAATCCTGGGATCCTATAAGGAAATCTCTCCTTCCTCCAGAACCAGTTCCAGTCCCACACTCGACTCCTCATAAAAAAACCTCGCAAAAATAGAATGTCCTGAAAAAAAAATGTTTGTCAGCGGGAAAGAGAGAAAAGAGAAATAGAACAAAACAACTCTTGTTCATAACAAATCAATTACAATGACTGGTCTTTCTGCAATCTTTTAGTACGCTCAGGTAGTGTTCAACAGTGCCACCTCTCAGTCTTCACGGAACAGAGTCTCTGGTGATAGTTTTGCGATCTCACTCCATTTACGAGCTCCTTCTGGACTACCGACTTCCTGCAATGGGAATCGTGGACCCAAGTCTCTCTCTCGGCTACTTTCACTGGGATAGTGCTGTCAACAAAACTTGGTACGGTCCTTCCCACCTGTCTATTAGGCAACCTGAGCGTAAGAACAATCACACAGTTTCTTGGTTCACAATCAAGACAGTTAGTATTTGGCATACCAGCAATTAACAGTTTCAAGTTCTTTTGTCAAGTTCTCAAATGCTGGCTCATCTCAATAAGGTACTGTACTGTTACCTCATTGGTGTATTTCTGATCATTGTGCGGATCAATCATGACATGAGGTTGTCTTCCAAAAACAACAAAAAAGACACAAATACCAAAACAAAAACAAAAACAAATTTCGAAGAGGGTAATTCGTTAAGTGAAGATCTGGGAGTGGTTCCGATGCTACATAATACTAGTGGCAGTATCTATGATCACAATAGTACAATTTCAAGCTTTGCTCCTACTTCTAGGGGTACCATTATCTACACATTTTTTTTTTCTTTGCGGTAAACACAGCAGCATCCGTGGCGGCAGGAAATGTCTCTACCCAGTTTGAGAAAACATCAGTGCACACCAATACATAACAATAATTCCTAAAGGGTGTTAACTGTACGAAGTCGTTGTGTGTTTGCAGTGTAGAGTACCATGAGCATAACTCAAAAAAAAAAAGAAAAAAGAAAAATGTCAGGTTTGCCATTCACCAACAGGCCTATCAGTGTCTATACAAAATTTCCCTTCACCAGTATTCTCATCCTTCCTCCACCCTTTGTGCATGACAAGGCACACTGCAGTAATACTGGTGTTATCATGCTGTTGGGATATACTGGGTTTGGGCAGACATTCTGAAGGACCTAGGCATGTGGAGTTTGAACTGTAATTGGGTCCATGTATTGTATCACCCTGTGTGAACGCAAAAGATGAAGAGGAAACTGTGGAGAAACAGAATAGAGGTTGGTGACAGATGAGTTTGTAGAGGTGGAGAAGATTTTATAAAAATTTGACAACTGGATTGGGCACTACGGGGAAGTGATTCTCTACTTGGTCTACTCCCCTTACAAAAATTCTGTGTTTGTCGTATCGCTATTGGGACTATCCCAGCCATCAATCCAGTGTCCTGTCCATCCTAAGTTCATAGGGAACCCGGTATCTGTGAGATAATTTCCTCTACCTGTGATGGACATGCATCTAGAACAGTGATATGTAACATTAGTCTTCGTGGGTATCCAACATACTTTGTACTTCCTGGGCGGGAGCACGCTATATGTATACCATATCTAACAAAATTCCTGTTAAGTTAATCAGGGGCCATTTCTGCTAGAGACAGAAGCAAAAGCTTAGAGGCCTCATCTTAACCCCAGCAAGTTTTGTCAAAAGGGTAAAGTTGCATTTATTCCGTTCTTCCCATTAACCGAATCTGTGTTTTCTATATGGCTCGTGATTCCTTACTATATGTCCCTTGGTCCCGTCTATGTGTTTAATAATGTGGCTTGTGTTTTCTGTCTAGGGGGTCTATATTGACTATGTGTCCTACTACTCCTACAATCGCTGGCAAAATGCCCTTCCTTCCTACAAGTGTAACATATTATTGACCATTAGGGATCTGGGGTTTGGACTTATGGGTCTTTCCTGTATGTGCCTGTATACTTACCGTCCTCAACCTCTCCACCTGTTGTTCTCTGCGCCTAGCACTATTCTTGGGATGTTCAATAGCACACTCTCTAAGATTAGCTACTGTGACCCCTTTCCAAATTGGCAAAGAAGTCTGCACCCTGAATGATATCACTAAGCTAATTGAGCATCTACCAATATATATGTTTGTTGTGAGAGGCAGAGAGGTTCCTGCATTAGGAGGAGGTGCAGGCCCTGACATGCGACATGGAGCATTATGGGGTTGCTCCAAGGTAGGTAGCTCTTAGCTTAGACATATTGTAGTAAGGAGCCATTATCATGTGGCTCCTTGCTGGTTAATCTTAGACCCAGATTGGGGTAATGAAGGTGTGAGGTGTGGTGCCTCTGGACTGGCTGAGCTGGATGGCCTTAGTGTGGCATACCTTTACATTCTATTAACACTTTTCACTTATTAATTTTTTTAACACTATTTCTCTATTTTAATTGCATTTCATTTTTGTATCACTTTCTCTATAGCTTCGGCTTCCTAAATACTAATTTATTAACACTATAGGTTTTTCACTGGTATGCTACGCTGGGCTTTCTGGCTTATGCTGGTGATTTGGGGTGCCACACCCTGCACCTAGATATAGCGCTAGGGACCCCAAATATACAGAGACGCCTTGATGCGGCTTTGGGGCTTATTCACACATTTGCGCAAATATGTGTAACGAAGATCTCTGAATTCTATTATTATGTGGAATTTATATCTGGTTACAGTTATCATTCAGGGTGCTGGGGGAAACAAATGCCTTTTTTTCTTGCTTAGAAATACCCCTCCCTTTCGAGCACCTGAATGATATCACTAAGCTAATTGAGCATCTACCAATATATATGTTTGTTGTGAGAGGCAGAGAGGTTCCTGCATTAGGAGGAGGTGCAGGCCCTGACATGCCACATGGAGCATTATGGGGTTGCTCCAAGGTAGGTAGCTCTAAGCTTAGACATATTGTAGTAAGGAGCCATTATCATGTGGCTCCTTGCTGGTTAATCTTAGACCCAGATTGGGGTAATGGAGGTGTGAGGTGTGGTGCCTCTGGACTGGCTGAGCTGGATGGCCTTAGTGTGGCATACCTTTACATTCTAATAACATTTTTCACTTATTAATTTTTTAACACTATTTCTCTATTTTAATTGCATTTCATTTTTGTATCACTTTCTCTATAGCTTCGGCTTCCTAAATACTAATTTATTAACACTATAGGTTTTTCACTGGTATGCTACACTGGGCTTTCTGGCTTATGATGGTGATTCGGGGTGCCACACCCTGCACCTAGATATAGCGCTAGGGACCCCAAATATACAGAGACGCCTTGATGCGGCTTTGGGGCTTATTCACACATTTGCGCAAATATGTGTAACGAAGATCTCTGAATTCTGTTATTATGTGGAATTTATATCTGGTTACGGTTATCATTCAGGGTGCTGGGGGAAACAAATGCCTTTTTTTCTTGCTTAGAAATACCCCTCCCTTTCGAGCACCTGAATGATATCACTAAGTTAATTGAGCATCTACCAATATATATATTTTAATACCTACATTCTGCAGTACCTCTGGTTCAAAGCTGCCCACCGTAGGGAATGATGCCCTATCTTCCGCAGTCATATGTACCCATTAATTGCAAAAAAACTTCAGTGTGTGAACCATATTTTTCACACATGATAAACCTTGCTGATCCTTTTGGTCTTTCTTCTTCAGCCTGAACCCTGCACAAACGTCTCTCACTTGAGCAACTGGCTCCCATATTTGTAGGTCTTTTTAATGACTGAAAATTCCCACAAACACCAAAATATTCAATGCAAGTAGACGGTGAAAGTTCTTAGAGTGCTTTCACCCACTCTTGCCCACGCTGGCCGGTACTGCGATACACTGTTGATAGCGGAAGGCAATGTACCCAACTTAGGGCTCCTATCAGAACTTACAGCACCGTGATTTCTCTTGGTGGAGGTTCTGTTGGAATATTTTCCTGAGAGAGGCAGCGAAAAATTCCTTATCGGTATCTTTCTACTGGAATTTTTTGTAGGGTGAAAAACAGAGAAATTAGATAACTATTGTTCACCCTTTCCAGTGGAAGCCCACCAGGGAGATTTCCTGACGTTATCAAAGAAAAACCCCTTTGTCTATACAATCACATCTGCGTATGCTTTTCCACAGCGCATATGACACAATGGTATCACGTTGTGCTGTGTAGAACACACGGACATGCGATGCAATCGCACAGCCTATAGATACTAGTTATCTATATGCCCTAGGATTGCTGTAGGCCACCTGAAACACCTAGAGATCCCCTAGTTGTATGGGACACCTAGACCACTCCAGATCACCTAGACCACTTAGTTCTAATCACGCAAGGTAGCGAACCCTACGCCACCGGGCCTCTACTAACGCAGTGTTACCACTCCAGAATATCACCCAGACCACCTAGTTCCCGGGTTCAGCCCATTCACTCCGCTTTCACTCACTCAAATACACCTTGTTTTTCTGTACAGAAAATTGTTTTACTCCCTTTAGGTCAGTAGCTTTATTCCAGAGGTGCTTACAGTTTTTAAACTAACTTTTAGCGTAACCTGCTTTTGAAATCGGATAGTTATGTGCTATTATATTAAATGTCTACTATCCCACCTTAATTGAACAAATATCGTGTGCTTTGTACTTAGCGTCCGTATTCCTACACAACCTTGCATAACCACACGACCAGCGTGCCTCTCACACTATGAGCGCTCTACCACACAGTCTCTATCAATGTGAGCAATACTAACTATAATCGCTCACTTAACACAACACCCAGTTTTTTTTCTGTATAAACCTTAACAACCAGGCCAGAACTGCGTTTTTTTTCTTATAATTACTCCCTTTAATACATTTATTTCAAATGCATCTGTATAGCAAACAAATGTATCCGATTTCACACAGATCTATAATGACTGCAATAATCTATAATTTAAATTATATGATTCAGATTGGATAGCTATCTTGCAGAACATACACTGATATAAATATACACATAATTATAATAATATTATATATATGTACCATTCACTGGCCTCCTATGAGACACCTTAGCTCTAATTTGCATATCAAAGATATTTGCTTTTCACTGCTAAAAAAAAGTAGTTACACAGGTTAATTTGCATTTCAATGGCTATACTCCCTAGTAAGCAGACTCTACTAGTCTTGGAAGAAAAAAAAACCCTTTTTCTTTCCTTTTTCTATCTGTGTGCAACCCCCCACTTGATGTAAAGTAATTACGCACAGACAAGACGGAAATTTTTTTTTACTTATCTCACCATTTACTCTCACTAGGCCCAATTGAAACTATTTGTAATTTACTATGGCATGGGTTAAATAAATGCATTGGTAACTCATAAATGGTGCTTGATGTGACAAAGGAAACTGATTGTTCTGAGAACACTGAAAATCAGCTATTTAGAAAGTTACCTTTCTAAAATGCCACTGTTCCTCCCCTTTCCACATCCATGAGGTTTACACAAGATGGTGGACAGGCCATGTGGTTAGGCCAAAATGGAGGACAAACCATGTGGCTCCTTTGTCACAAAGAAATCACAAATGATACAAGCACCAGAAATTACTTTAGGCCTGAGTTTGAAAAAAAAAAACTATATCAAGGCTATGCAGCAACTTTTAAATGTACTTTTAAATCTACTTAACAGATAAACAATCCAATCTGAATCAAACACAATATGACTTATTTGAACTTTGTTTTGGAACAATAAAAATACATTTTAGCATTTTAAATATTATGAGAAACACATTGTCCCTTGAATTTCATATCAGCAGCTTACTGATAACACAACAGAACACACGGATATGATTTCTCAGCGTCACAATGCGTCCACCATAAGCTGATCGACCACAGCGTCGTATTTGTAATGTACAGTGCATCATTAAGACCGTGATATCGCGGACGCAGCCCTCATCTGTAAATACCAAATTGCTTTCTAACAAATATTTAAAATGCCCACTCTAATATATACTGCAGACGCCAGGCGCATCTTATTACCATATATGATAAAAGTGCGCTGTACAACTCAAAACACTACATCCCTTAAGAGAAAAGAATACACCCACACATTATCTGAGTTCCAAAGCTCATTGATGTATATATTTGTTATTAAAAGGATATGTGTCATGATTGCATGCCATTCTGACGCCAGAACGTGCATAACTGCAAATAATATTGTATTGATCAATGTCTGCAAATGCCCTGTGTGTGGTTATGTATAAATCCTGTGTGAAAAGGTCATAGGAAACTTCGGCCTGACGTGCCACTGCTCCCATGCTGATCTTAAAGGGGGTGGTGTCATGATCCAGGCTATTTCAAGTAGGAATAAGCCTGTTAATAAGTAGTGTGATATCAATATGGATGATACCAGGATATCCGAGTGACGTATCAATGGATGTGATGCCAACGCATCTGGGTTATATCGAAATGGGCATGATTGAAATTTGTATTATTCCAATTGATGTATCAATGTACCAGTATGTGATAACTGTCTTTGCATGTTAAATGGTTGAAGCTTGATTGATCTGCTGGCATTTCAATGTAGCCACAGAACACAGAGACACACTGACTGCTTAGGTGTGAAGTTTAGTTTACTTATCCCAGAATCAGAGCTGAGATCTTAAAGTAAACGCAGGTCAGGCCTGAAATGTGTTTTCTCAGCTGGCTTGTGTATCTCCCAACAGGTTGTTTCCTGATCCCAGGGGGTCACCAGAGAGACATGCTGGCTAGGGAAGGTGATTAAAAATAAGAATTTACTCACCGGTAATTCTATTTCTTGTAGTCCGTAGTGGATGCTGGGTACTCCGTAAGGACCATGGGGGTATAAACGGGCTCCGCAGGAGACTGGGCACTCTTAAAAGAAAGATTAGGTACTATATCTGGTGTGCACTGGCTCCTCCCTCTATGCCCCTCCTCCAGAACTCAGTTAGGGAAACTGTGCCCGGAAGAGCTGACATTACTAGGAAAGGATTTGGAATCCAGGGTAAGACTCATACCAGCCACACCAATCACACTGTACAACTCGTTATAACTATACCCAGTTAACAGTATGAACAACAACTGAGCCTCTCTCCACAGATGGCTCATACAATAACCCTTTAGTTAAGCAATAACTATATACATGTATTGCATAGAGTCCGCACTTGGGACAGGCTCCCAGCATCCACTACGGACTACGAGAAATAGAATTACCGGTGAGTAAATTCTTATTTTCTCTGACGTCCTAGTGGATGCCGGGTACTCCGTAAGGACCATGGGGATTATACCAAAGCTCCCAAACGGGCGGGAGAGTGCGGATGACTCTGCAGCACCGAATGAGCAAACTCAAGGTCCTCCTCAGCCAGGGTATCAAACTTGTAGAATTTTGCAAAAGTGTTTGAACCCGACCAAGTAGCAGCTCGGCAAAGTTGTAAAGCCGAGACCCCTCGGGCAGCCGCCCAAGAAGAGCCCACCTTCCTCGAGGAATGGGCTTTTACTGATTTAGGATGCGGCAGTCCAGCCGCAGAATGTGCAAGCTGAATGGTGCTACAGATCCAGCGAGCAATAGTCTGCTTTGAAGCAGGAGCACCCAGCTTGTTGGGTGCATGCAGGATAAATAGCGAGTCAGTTTTTCTGACTCTAGCCGTCCTGGAAACATAAAGTTTCAGGGCCCGGACTACGTCCAGCAACTTGGAATCCTCCAAGTCCCTAGTAGCCGCAGGCACCACAATAGGTTGGTTCAAATGAAACGATGATACCACCTTAGGGAGAAATTGGGGACGAGTCCTCCATTCTGCCCTTTCCATATGGAAGATCAGATATGGGCTTTTACATGACAAAGCCGCCAATTCTGACACACGCCTAGTCCAAGCTAAGGCCAAAAGCATGACCACTTTCCACGTGAGATATTTTAGCTCCACGGTCTTAAGTGGCTCAAACCAGTGGGATTTTAGGAATCCAACACACGTTAAGATCCCAAGGTGCCACTGGAGGCACAAAAGGGGCTGAATATGCAGCACCCCTGTAACAACGTCCGAACTTCAGGCAGTGAAGCCAGTTCTTTTTGAGAGAAAAAAGGGATAGGGCCGAAATCTTGGCCTTTATGGATCCTAATTTAAGGCCTATAGTCACTCCTGACTGGAGGAAGTGCAGGAATCGACCCCCCTGGAATTCCTCTGTAGGGCCTTCCCGGCCACACACCAAGCAACCTATTTTCGCCATATACAGTGAAAAAGTCTTGCTGTCACGTCTTTCCTAGCCTTTATCAGCGTAGGAAAAACTGCATCCGGAATGCCCTTTTCCGCTAGGATCCGGCGTTCAACCGCCATGCCGTCCAACGCAGCCGCGGTAAGTCTTGGATCAGACAGGGTCCCTGTTGCAACATGTCCTGACTGAGAGGCAGAGGCCATGGGTCCTCTGAGAGTATTTCTTGCAGTTCCGGGTACCGAGTCCTTCTTGGCCAATCCGGAGCAAAGAATATTGTTCACACTCCTCCGTTTATTACAATTCTCAGCCCTTGGGTCTGAGAGGAAGAGGAGGGAATATATAGACCGACTGGAACACCCACGGTGTTACTAGTGCGACCACAGCTATCGCCTGAGAGTCCCTTGACCCAGCGTAAAACCTTTTTTATCTTTTTATTGAGGTGGGACGCCATATAGTCCACCTGAGGCAGTTTCCATCAATTTGCAAAACTGCGTGAAAACTTCCTGATGAAGTCACCACTTTCCCGGATGGAGGTCGTGTCCACTCCCGGAATGAACACTGCTGACAGTGCGCTTACTTGATTCTCCGCCCAGCGAAGAATTCTGGTGGCTTCTACCCTCGCCACCCTGCTCCTTGTGCCGCCCTGGCGGTTTACATGAGCCCCTGCGGTCTGACTGGATCAGAACCGGTTGGTCGCGAAGCAGGAACTCCGCTTGACTTAGGGCGTTGTATATGGCCCTTAGTTCCAGGATATTGATGTGAAGGCAAGTCTGTTGGCTTGACCACAAACCTTGGAATTTTCTTCCCTGTGTAACTGCCCCCCACCCTCGGAGGCTTGCATCCGTGGTCACCAGGACCCAGTCCTGAATGCCGAATCTGCGGCCCTCGAGAAGGTGAGCACTCCGCAGCCACCACAGGAGAGACACCCTGGCCCTGAGGGATAGGGTGATTAACCGATGCATCTGAAGATGTGATCCGGACCACTTGTCCAGTAAGTTCCATTGTCCTTGCATGGAACCAGCCGAAGGGGATGGCCTCGTATGATGCCATCATCCTTTCCAGGACTCGAGTGCAGTGATGCACTGACACCTGTTTTGGTTTTCAATGGATTCCTGACCAGTGTCATGAGCTCCTGAGCTCTCTCTATCGGGAGATAAACCCTCTTCTGGTCTGTGTCTAGGATCATGCCTAGGCGAGGCAGATGAGCTGTAGGAACCAACTGCGACTTTGGAATATAAAGAATCCAGTTGTGCTGCCGTTTCACTTCCAGAGAAGGTGATACGCTGTCCAGCAACTGCTCTCTTGATCTCGCTTTTATGAGGAGATCATCCAAGTATGTGATAATAGTGACACCTTGCTTCCGCAGGAGCACCATCATATCCGCCATTACCTTGGTGAAATTGGTAATGACAATCCCGTACCGCAATTCTGAGGTACGCCTGATGTTATGTCCCGATTCATTTCAGGCATGCAATGACCGCTCTTAGCGATTCCATCTTGAACCTGAACCTTTTCAGGTATATGTTCAGGGATTTTAATTCAATATGGGTCTAACCGAACCGTCTGGTTTCGGGATTATAACATGGTCGAATAATAACACCCTCTTGTTGAAGGAGGGGACCCTTGACCACCACCTGTTGAAGATACAATTTACGAATTGCAGTTAACACTGGCTCCCTCTCTTGGGGGGAAGCCCGCCTGGTCCTCGGTGAGGGGGCATCTTCTCACAGTCCAGCCTGTATCCCTGCGATACAATTTCTATTGCCCAGGGATCTAACAGGGAGTGAACCCACTTGTGGCTGAACTTACAAAGGCGTGTCCCCACCGGGCCTTGCTCCGCCTGTGGAGCCCCAGCGACATGCGGTGGATTTTTGTAGAGGCCGGGGAGGACTTCTGTTCCTGGGGACGAGCTGTGTTGTACAGCTTCTTTCCTCTGCCCCCGGCTCTGACAAGAAAGGACGCACCTCAGACTTTCTTGTTTCTTTATTCGAAAAGCTGCATTTAATAATGTCGTGCTTTCCTAGGCTGTGCAGGAATATAAGGCAAAATATCAGAATTACCAGCTATAACTGTGGAGACCAGGCCCGAGAACCTTTCTCCACACAATCCTCAGCCTTCCATATGCCTCTTAAGTCGGCATCATCTGTCCAATGTATATTCTACAGGACACGTCAAGCAGAAATCGACATAGCTTTTGTCTCTAGGACCCAGTATACTCATGTCCCTTTGGGCATGCTTTATAATTATATATCTATCACTTAAGACAGCATCTTAAAATATTTATATGCATACTAGGGTCTCAATCTCTGCTGATAAGGTACCTGTCCACGCTGCCACAGCGCTATAAACCCATGCCGACACAATCGCCGGTCTGGGTAGTATACTAGAATGTGCACGCTATCTGCAGGATCCCTGAGAATAGCTAGTGCAAACAGGACACCCAAGGGGAAGATTCTCAACACATCCTGGCCCTAGTGGGGAAAGGATACAGCCTGAGAATTCTGTTGTGGGAAGCTGCCGTCTCTTGTCTGGAGATTCCCGCTCTTTTTCCTCATGAGAGGAGGGAAATTTACCTCAGCATTCTTCCCCTTAACATGTGTACTCTCGTGTCAGGGACAGATGAGTCATCAGTGATATGCAAATCATCTTTTATTCCAATAATCATATATTGAATATCTTTTAGCCCTCTTGGCTGTAACTTTGCATTATCGTAGTCGACAGTGGAGTTAAACTCCGTGTCGATACTTTGTTATTTTGGATAGTGAACATAGAGAGACTCTGAAGGACTCTGTGACATAGGGACAGACCAGGGTAGATTTCCTTTCTGTTCTCTAACCTTTTGTGCAATAATTTTACCTCAGCACTTACACATATCCAAACAGGTGTCGGCGTTGTTGACGGAGACACCCTCCCACACACTTATCCGCTCTATCACCTCCTTAGAGGAGCCTTTTACCTCAGACATGTCGACACACGCGTACCGACACACCACACACACAGGGGATGCTCTATTTGAAGACAGTTCCCCCACCAGGCCCTTTGGAGAGACAGAGAGAGAGTATGCCAGCACACACCACAGCGCTATATAATACAGGGATGTACACTATACTGAGTGATTTTTCCCCTATAGCAGCTTATATACACAGTTTTGCGCCTAAATTTAAGTGCCCCCCCTCTCTTTTTTACCCTTTGTGTACCAGGATACTGCAGGGGAGAGCCTGGGGAGCTTCCTTCCAGCTGAGCTGTGAAGAGAAAATGGCGCCGGTGTGCTGAGGAAGAAGGCCCGGCCACCTCAGCGGCGGGCTTCTGTCCTTTTATGTACTTTAATGGCAGGGGTTAATGCACATATACAGTTTATCAGACTGTATTATGTGCTTTTCGCCAAGTAAGGTAATCTAATTGCTGCCCAGGGCGCCCCCCCAGCGCCCTGCACCCATCAGTGACCGGAGTGTGTGGTGTGCTAAGGGAGCAATGGCGCACAGCTGCAGTGCTGTGCGCTACCTTAATGAAGACCGGAGTCTTCAGCCGCCGATTTTCAACTTCTCTTCGTTCTTCTGGCTCTGCAAGGGGGACGGCGGCGCGGCTCCGGGACTGGACGACCGAGGACTGGGCCTGTTTTCGATCTCTCTGGAGCTAATGGTGTCCAGTAGCCTTAGAATCCCAAGCTAGCTGCAAGCAGGTAGGTTCGCTTCTCTCCCCTTAGTCCCACGTAGCAGTGAGTCTGTTGCCAGCAGATCTCACTGAAAATAAAAAACCTAACAAATACTTTCTTTTCTAGGAAGCTTAGGAGAGCCCCTAGGGTGCATCCAGCTCTGGCCGGGCACAGATACTAACTGAGGTCTGGAGGAGGGGCATAGAGGGAGGAGCCAGTGCACACCAGATATAGTACCTAATCTTTCTTTTAAGAGTGCCCAGTCTCCTGCGGAGCCCGTCTATACCCCCATGGTCCTTACGGAGTACCCAGCATCCACTAGGACGTCAGAGAAAACTTCCTTCAGCCAGCTATAACAGTGTCTTAGTATGATTGATAAATCTGATTGCACATCTTCAAAAGGAAGGGGAAGAGTAATTAGCCAGCCCCTGCGTATATGACCAAGAGACCCCATGTCACAGTTGAATTTACACAATTAACTCAGATCTGGAAAGGGTTAACAGTAACACTCCAGAGGGAGTGGGGTTGAAGGGGCAGCATGTTTTTTAAATAGGAGACCCACAGAGTGTAAGTTGTCCATTATCAAAGAAGCGAGTGAGGAGAACATTCTGGCTCTGTAATGTTCCGATATCCGAAGCGGCTTCACTTAACCTCATCGTTCTACTCTGCATGCGTGCTAGTATCGGTGGGTTCATCTTCCTATTTTTATTTTCTTGAAGTTGTCTTTCTGCTGTGACTTTGACTTTTTATCATTATATTCTTGTAACTGTCTTTTTTCTGTAACATAAGCTTTGAAGTGTTTTACTTGAATTAAATAATCTAATTTTAGATCTGGTTTCTGTTGTGTATCCAACCCAACTCTCTGAAAGAAGCGTTACCAAAATATTAATAATTCTAGGTGCAGGCAAAAGCCATAAGTTTGCCTTGGGTCATACCCTAAACGTTTGTACTTTGGCTGGTGGCAGTAATTTTGTGAAATTAACACATGCGCTCAGGTATCCAGTAGTGGTGTCACGTGACAGGGATTAGCAGATTGTCGTATCTGGGGAATCGCCGTGCCTAGGATCGTGACAATATGTATTCAATATATCACAATGTACAGTATACATATAGTTACATGGTTACAATTTATACATTAATCAGTTAATACAAAATACATACAGTTACAGGCCAGCATACAATACCATTCCCTCAATGCATCCTCCTCTTAATATCTCTCTCTCTCCGCAAATAAGTACAGGAACTGGTCTGGCAACATCTCCACCATCGTCTGGGACAAAACAGCAACTAACTCCTGTGTGTCTGATCAGCAATGTGTTATCTAGTTTGGGGGAGTGCACACATCTAGTCTAAGGGAGGGAACTTTCTCATTCATGATGAGTCACTGGTCTGTTCGTATGCTAACCAGGTTCAACCTTGAAGACATCAAAAGGGCTGGCCTGAGTTTCCTGTCCACCACCTGTTTGGGATGTCCATTGTCCTAATAAGAGTGATTTTAGCTTTCATACATTTAATCATAACTACTTGTTGCAATGTCCTACAACTTAATAACAAGTATCAAATGAATCTACACATTAATCTGGTTGCTTCAATGCCAAATATGACATGTCTATCTTGCTCTGCTCCAATAACACGCATACATGACGTTACTCCATTATATAATTTTGAATCATTATGATGTCTGGCGCTTGATATGTTATAATTATGTGCTGTATGAAATAAGTGTCGAATCCATCTCTGTGGCATGTCCGTGTAAATGCGTGTGTTACCATATATTGCTGTGCTCGCTGCGCGTATTTGCAAGCATAGCGACTCATAATGTGTATAGTCTGTATGTTCTCTCTATGTAATATTTTTGACTTCGACAAATGGACAGTATTTGTTGTCCTAAGGCCCCTTTCACACTAACCGGTACGGCAAACTCCCGGACGGCTTTTTGCCGTGCCGGGATTCAATGAATGCTCAGCCCCAATGGGTCCTTTCACACGGCATGGACACGGCTCGGTCACCGTATTGCAGCTGGATCTATCCACTGAATAGGACAGCTGCCCGGCCGTGGCCATGCCGTCCCTGAAGGTAGTGGATACAGTGTGTCAATCGCCTCTTTCACACACAACGGCTTTTTTTGCTGCTTCTGCGCATGCGCGCTGCATTAAACACCCTCAGAGCCATTGTGTGTGAAAGGGCAGGGACGGCCGGCAAAAAAACTGACTAGCTTGTTGCCAAGTGGGACAAACTGACATGTGTGAAAGGGGCCTAAAGGTTTAGAATTAAGTTACTCTGGTGCATATACACCAAGACAGGACCTCAGCACAGAGCACTTTAAATCAAGTTATCCAAACACTTCTAGTAAAAGTGGCGGTTATACAAACAGGAAAAAAATTATTTGCTAGCAGCTCTTGCACTGCAGTATGTTTTGGGAGCTGCAATGCCTGCTACAAATTCAGACCCTGAACCATTAATAAAGCTACCAGATAGATTTGATGGACACAGAGCTCAATTCTGTGAGTTTATTGTGCAGTGTCAACTTGTGTGTCAAATGTTTCCCAGAACCTATTCTATGAACTCTCTGAAAGTGGGGCTTATTCTCACATTACAAAAGTGGAACAGAACCCATAGTAGTAACCTCCTGGCTGCAAGAATCTTAGCTGCTAAGTATGTTAATGCAAAGTATGAGGATATAAAATTTGGAGCTATAAGAAGATGCTTCAGCTGATGTGACCCCTACCTTCTCTTTGTCTTCCTCAGGTAACCTGCAACGTTATCACTCTTGCAACAATCTCTCAATCCTGCAACTTTACATGCTTTTCATGGTTATTTGAATTGGGCTAGGTAACCTGCAACTTTATCTTTAATTAGCTATTCCTAGCCTATACTAAAGCAGGATTTCACTGTGTATTAGTGGGGGTATAGTGGTCTGTTGATGTTCACACCTAGACAGAGCCATCCTTTTGTTGTGGGTGGAGTTTCAGAGGGTGGGTACTGCTAGCAATCAAGCCTGTATCCATGTGTGCATGTATATTTAATTAGTATAGATGTAGGCTGCAAGCCTCTTAGCTGCTAAGTATGTTAGTGCAAAGTATGAGGATATTAAATTTGGAGATATAAGGAGATGAACAGGAGAGAAGCAGAAGGACAGCAGATTATCTTCCCCACCTCCACAAAAGAACTGCAATCAACATACTACAGTGAGTTACGTAATCCACTACCACCAACGCCTGCACAGCCTGGACCCTGACTTCCCTGTCTAATTAAGTCACAGCCCTACTGCTGTCACACATTGCTTTCTGCCCCTCAGTTATACGATCTACATCCACTGTGTAACCATCTCAGTCTTTCCGTTCCCTCCATTACTTCCCAAAAAATCCTGTTTGCACTGTCTCTGCTTTTACTACACCCCTTCTCATTGTTCATTCTATATTACACCCACTCCATTCTCTATTATTCCCCAGAACAATACTACTTTAGTGGAATTATGGCTCCTTGATCCTGTCCCATACCAATCCTCACTGCGAGGTCTCACCCTCCTCTAATTTCCAGACCACCCATTCAACCCAGCCAACCTGATCCCCATCTCCCCTATCCCCTCCCTTCCTTTCTCCTGTGCACTCTGGAATGCTAGATCAATCTGCAACAAGCTGCCAACTATCCATGACTTCTTCATCTCCCACTCTTTTAACCTTCTTGCCATCACTGAAACCTGGCTCTCCTCCTTTGACACCACCTTCCCTGCTGCCCTCTCCTACAGAGGCCTCTCCTTCACCCACGCGGTCAGACCTGAAGACCGCCAGGGTGGAGACGTGGGCATCCTTCTCTCCCCTAACTGCACCTTTTGTGTCATCCCACCTGAGCCTTCCCTCACCTTCTCCATCTTTGAGGTCCACACTATCTGCCTCTTCTACCCCGTTCACCTCCTTGTGGCAGTGATATACCACCCCCCTGGCCACTGTTCACCTTTCCTTGACAACTTTGCTGCCTGGCTTCCACACTTTCTCTCCTCCGACCTCCCCTCTATCATTCTCGGTGACTTTAACGTCTCTATTGATGTTATGAGCCACGGCAGTGGTTCATTCCTGTTTGCTTTCTGTTCATGAATCTTATGTTATAGCTCTGTTGCATGCCAGAATTTCCTTATACTTGTTTAGAAGACTCTTGTTGGCCGCCGGTGGTGAGTCTGTGTAACTGCAGCCTGTTTTCTATGTGTTAAGCCTCACCTGTTAGATATTTGGTCATTATGTGGTGAGTCTGTGTACTGCAGTCTGGCTCTTGTCTGTGTAACCTCACCTGCTAGTATTTTGCCCATTACCTTGTGCCTGGCTTCCAGCCATCCTGATTGGGGCGTGCTTTCCTTATTACCCAGCTACCCCTGCAGTCCAGTGCTGGTGATAGAAGTTTGTTATGATACCTGTATGTTCCAGTTCCTGGTTAGTTTCATGTCCAGTATTGCATCTGTGTCCAGGCCCTGTCTGATAGTGGAAATCCTGTATTGGTGCTATTAAATTCCTTGTGGTATCCAGCTGGAATCCTGTGTACTCAGTTCTGACAGAATCCGGAGTTCATTACTGTCCACCTGATTTCCTATCTTCAGTGAGAACCTGTCAGCTTCCTGTGGAGCTGTGTCCTGCCCCTGGATTGTTCCTGTGCAGCCAGTTTATCCTGTATCCTGAGTCCTGGTGTCCGGAGCCTGATCATTGGAATTTTTATCCAGCCTTCCAGTCCTGTATCTGCAGCCTTGGGCTTCCTGTTCCTTCTGCGTGCACCTTTACCGGTGTCGTGAGTAGCGGCTCTGCCGCACCTTACGGTTGTGGCCGTATTTATTCCTACTTTTTTTGTGTTTCTCTGTGGAGGTTTCCGCTATTGCTGTCTTCGCCGAATTACGAGGGTGTCGTGTTTGGTGTTCGGGCAGCATTACCTTGGTTACAGTTTTGTTGGCGGCCGCGCCGCACATATACTAGTTTATTGTTTTTTAGTGGTTTCCCCCGATTTTCTTGTGTGTCTGTCTTAGTTTTCCCCTTGTTCTTTCTCTGTCTCGGTTAACGCCTTGTCACCTACTAAAGCCGGGGGGCATCGGAGTCGGGCAGAAATAATCCGCCTGTCAAACGCGGCTGCCATTGGCCCAAGAAACCATAGTCTGGCAGGCGTTGACCGACCACTTGGGAAAGACAATGGAGTCAGAATTCCTGTTAGGTATTGCTGCATATCCCTGTTCTGTCACAGCTTCACGCATCTGTACCCGGAACTATTCTGTTGCCACCCAATCTCCAGGGTTCCGGGTACATAGAACATAACAATTGACATCACTAATGCTGCTTCCACTAATCTTCTCACTCTTTCCACCTCCTTTGGACTTTCTCAATGGGCCTCCACCCCTACTCACAATCTCGGTCACTCCCTCAACCTTGATCTCTCTGATGTCTTAAACTTTTCCTTCCCTCTCTCTGACCACCATCTGCTTTCTTTCACCCTCATTCTCCCTTCTCCTCTCCACACCCAGACCCACCATCACCAGATGCAATCTCGGGTCTCTCGACCCCGCTATCCTACCCTCCCTCGACACTTTCCTCTCTCCTCTTTCCACTGACTTGTCCCAACCAGGCAGCCTCCTTCTATAACTCTTCCCTTCCCTAACTGCTCTCGACTCTGTGGCCCCCCTGTCCTCTATCCCCCTCCGCCGCTCCATACCCCAGCCCTGGCACACCAAACTAATCCGTTTCTTACAAAAATGTTCACGCTCCGCAGAACGATCCTGGAGGAAATCTCACTCTCTGGTGGACTTTCTCCATTTCAAGTTTATTCTCTCCTCCTACAGCTCTGCTCTTTCCCTCGCCAAGCAATCCTTTTTCCAAGTACTCATCTCTTCTCATTCCTCCAGTCCACGCCGTCTCTTTGAAACTTTCAACACTCTCCTTTGCCTCCCTCCTCATCCCCTCCTCCCTCACTGTTAATGACTTTGCCTCCTTCTTCAGCTCCATAATTGAGGATATCCAATATGACATCTCCTCCCGTCACCCCTCTGCTGCCCCCCCGCCCCATCATTCCTCCCCTCCATCTATCCCACCCTGTCTTCCTTCTGTCCCTTTACAGACAAGGAAGTCCACTCCCTCATATTATCCTCCCCCCTACACCTGCCCCCTGGACCCCTTCCCTCCTGTCTTCTCCGGTCCCTCTCCCCCACTGCCTGCTCCCACCTTGCTCATCTCTTTAACCTATCGCTCTCTACCGGCATCTTCCCCTCACCATTCAAACATGCTCAGGTCTCACCTATTCTCAAAAAAAACAACCTCGACCCTTCATCACTCACTAGATACCGCCCAATCTCTCTTCTCCCTTTCGCCTCCAAACTACTTGAATGACTGGTCTACAGCCGTCTCACTAGCTACCTCTCTGACAAATCCATCCTCGATCCACTACAATCTGGTTTTCGCCCACTCCCCTCCACTGAGACTGCCCTGGTGAAAGTCACCAATGACCTGCTTTCGGCCAACTCCAGGGGCCACTTCTCTCTGCTCATCCTTCTGGACCTCTCTGCTGCCTTTGACATCATGGATCATCGTCTCCTCATCCGAACATTCCAAAACATTGGCCTCTCAAGCACTGTCCTTGACTGGTTTTCCTCTTACCTCACCAACTGCTCCTTCTCTGTGTCTGCCTCCGGCACCACCTCACACCCTTCCTGTTGGTGTCCCTCAAGGTTCTGTCCTAGGCCCCCTTCTGTTCTCACTGTACACTTCTTCCCTGGGTGCGCTCATTAACTCCTTTGGCCTTCAATACCACCTCTATGCTGATGACACACAACTCTACCTCTCATCTCCTGATCTGTCCCCCTCTGTCCTCTCTCAGCTTTCAAGCTGCCTCTCATCAATCTCCTCCTGGATATCTGAGCACTCTCTGAAGCTCACCATGGACAAAACTGAACTCATCATCTTTCCCCCACCCATCCTTAGTCCATCGCCCGCGATCTACATATATGAAGTGAGTGACTTGTTCATGCACACAAACTTTTGCACTTCAGTCATCCGTATTAGTGCAATTCATTCAGAACGCTACCTTTGGGGTTTATATACCATAAGAAATTCCTTGCACTAATTCTGTTGATAAAGCCCGTACTGGATGTTCAGGGATATTGTATCTAACAGTTTTCAATTTTATGTCAATTTATTTGTATCACACTCCCGGGAGATTTGTTGTTACATTTCTATAAAATAAATGTTTCCATTATCTGATTGTTGACCGCACCTTGGCTTTGTTCTATGTAGTGTGTTATTTAGGGATTGGCATTTCCCTTTTCCAAGTGGCTGCTGACAATCAGCATACATCACCATTCACCGAGCGTTTAGCTTTTTCCTTTTCTGCGCAGCCCAGGACTTACTCTTCCTGTGCTATAGAATCCTGCTGATTAGGGCCGGTGCCGACGTCTGACACCCTCCCTGAAAACGCCTGAGCCTGCCTGCATTTTTCTGGACACTTCCTAAAAACGGTCAGTTGCCACGACAACCGGCCTCTTCCTGTCAATCTCCTTGCGAATGCCCGTGTGAATGGATTCTTCACACAATCTCGTTGCAGGGCGCCGATGCCAGTTGCAGCCGTGCGACGCTACAGCGCAGTGCATACGCATGCGCAGTTCAGATCTGATCGCCCGCTGTGCGAAAACACACAGCAGCGATCAGATCTGAATGATCCCCATTGTCTTAGATGAATTTAGTTGATAGTATAGAATGTTACAATTCAGTTCTCTTCATAAAACTTCCCCCCCCGCCCAGTGCCAGATTAAGGTCCACATGGACCTGGAGCTGAAATTTACAAAGTGCCTAAACCCCATACTGTCTAAAGGAACATTGCACACACACAACAACTACAAGGTGAGCTGGCGAAGGTGAAACCAAAAATAACAGACGCAACACAGTTTTGCCACGTGCCGGCTCATTTTAACCCCTGCCTACCCACAAATATACACACACAGTGCAAACTACAAACATAGACAATACACAAACACACCATATATACACACACACCAGGGGCGCTTTAAGAGAGGAGGAGGCCCGTGTTCAGCCTCCTCCGTTCGGGCCCCCTCCTCTCTGCCCAGACGCTGTAGAGTCTGAGCACTAGAGGGCTCATACTCTACTGCGCAGATCTCCGGGAGAATGGCGCGGTGGCCATTTTCCATGAGATTTCTCGACTGCGCATGCGCAGATCTTCGTGAAAATGGCCGCTGAGCCATTTTCACAGTGTTCTAACAGCGCTGTGGATGCCGGCGCTGGACTTCAGAGGGGTAAGTATTTTATAAATGGGTGCAGTGTGTGCGGTGGGGGCCCTCTCTGGACTCAAAGGCCCATGTGCACCGCACACACTGCACCCATTATAGAAACGCCAGTGACACACACTTACAGTACACACACCCACCACCACATATACGACACACACACACACAGAGAACACACTACACACACAAAGGGGGTCATTTAGACCTGATCGCTCACTAGCAGTTTTTTGTTTCTAGCAGCCAGCCGGCACAAAACAGTTTTGTGCAGTTTCTGAGTAGCCCAGTACTTCAGCCTGTCCGGGGCCGGAATTGACATCAGACACCCGCCCTGCAAACGCTTGGACACTCCTGTGTTTTTTCCAACCACTCCCAGAAAACGGTCAGTTGACTCCCACAAACACCTACTTCCTGTCAATCTCCTTGCAATCGGCTGTGCGAACGGATTCTTTGTTCAATCCATCACTGGACAACAATCCGCTTTGTACTTGCACGACGCGCCTGCGCACTGCGGTGCATATGCATGCGCAGTTCTGACCTGATCGCAGCGCAGCGAAAAAACCTAGCGCACGATCAGGTCTGAATGACCCCCAAAGTACATATACAGTACACACCAATCATACACTACAGTATACACAGGAGCGGTTCTTGGTGCGGGCAAGCAGTGCCTGCGCCCTGGGCGCTGCGGCCTGGGGCACGGCCGCAGTCACCCCACAGGTGCCCGCCACCTACCCGCACCCCGCTCCCCGGCTGCAGCAGACGCCAGGGGCTGTGTGGGTGTCTGCTGCAGCCGGCGCACCTGTCAGATGCTAGAGGTCATTATTGACCTCTAGTGTCTGTGCGGCGCTGGTATGGGAGAGATGTCATGATGTCTCTCCCATAGAGAGGAGCCGCGGGTGGCCAGATGGAGCAGCAGCAGTGGTCGGGAAGCAGGAGCGGGGCAGTGGTAAGTATTGTTTTTTTTTGTGTGTGTGTT
This sequence comes from Pseudophryne corroboree, assembly GCF_028390025.1. NCBI lineage: Eukaryota > Metazoa > Chordata > Amphibia > Anura > Myobatrachidae > Pseudophryne > Pseudophryne corroboree. The sequence continues at coordinate 120,894,474 of NC_086453.1, forward strand.
TGTAAGCGGCTACTAAGGGGCACAGTAACAGAGGTCACAACTACCGGGGGCACAGCAACAGGGGGCACAACTATTGGGGCAAATCTACTGGTGCATAGCTACAGGGGGCAAATCTACTGGGGGCACAGCTACTGGGTGCACAACTACTGGGGGCATAACTTTGGCTATGCCCCTCCCCTATAAAGCCACGTCCCTATTTTTTTACTGATTTACCGTGGGGGGGGGGGGGGGGGGGCAGTGGAAACTTTTGCACTGGGCGCCACAAGGTGTAGAACCAGCCCTGAGTATACGCACTAATTGCGTATCATAGACGGCAGTTTTCGACTTTTTAAGGTCAAATAGTGACCTATTCAATCCCTGCAGTTTTTATTCGACAAGTCGTGGAATTCGGCGGTATAGCTGCCGATTCACGTACTTTTGAGTGAAAAGGGGACAAATTCTACAGGATTTGGCCCCGTTTCCAACCATCTCAGTCCGACATGAAAAAATGTCGGACTGAGATGTGGGACCCAGAAGAGGAGAGAAGGGGGAGCCGCCGGACAGCCGCGGGCATACAGGGGATAGCAGCGCTACAGCACAGCGCTGCAGCAGGATGTCTCACAGCTGCGCCGCTCACGGCAGCGTCCACCCGGCTCCAGCAAGTGAGGTCACGCTTGCTGGAGCCGGGTGGACACTGCTGTGAGGTCTGGCGGCTGTGAGACGTCCTTCTGCAGCACTGCTGTAGCACTGCTCTCCTCCGTCTGCCCGCGGCTGTCCCCGCTGGTCTCCCCCCTCTCCGGTCACTCATCTCAATTCGACTTTTTAAAAGTCGAATTGAGATGAGATTGAATAGGAGTTGTCGGATCCACTCCGACAAATGCATGTCGGAATGGATCCGACCCTAATTAAATATACCCCTTTGAGTGCTGCTGGGGAAAAGCACTTCTATAAATAAAATTATTTTTATTATAAACTGGTTTTAATGTATTTTGTTTTGTAATTTGTAATGTGTCAGAGTGCATACAGTATCTTGTAACTTTCTTATGGTGGAAATTAATATTTCATCTGGTACACAATCCTATAAATACCCTTTCTCAATAACATTTCTTTTATTTGGGGTTAGTTTACCAGTAAGCACATGCTGAAATATGAAAAGGCACAAAGTAAATAAGGCAGAGATCACCTGGATGATATACTTGTATCACAAAGCAAAAATAAGGCTATACTCCATCACAGAAAAGAGCAAGTCAGTTATTTAGGTCTATTCAGTAACACTGTAGGGAATGGAACGTCTCAGCATATACACTGGGTGTCACTGTTTCACCGTGTATACATTACATGCAGATATTTTTCTTTGTTGTTTGATCCTAAATCCTCAACATTAAATTGTGCTGTTGGTCCTAAAGAAAATACAACAGGGATTATATTTCAGAATAAATCAAACTCTAAGAGTGCATCAACGTTTTATTAATATGTGGCAAACTAGTTGTTTGATCTTCTGATTCACTGTGTATTTGAATAAATATAATGCATTTTTACATTTAGAAATGTTCAGTCTTATGAATTAAATTTGCCTTTAATAAGTGCTGGAGTATTTTCCTCAGATTTCGCTATTTATTCAGTATTTATACAGGGCCACTACAGGAACAGCGCACAGGTCTAAACTGGCATTTGTTTCCTTTAAATACTAAAACAAGAGGGACCCATTAGTTTTACAAAATCTATACACTGGTTATACAGTATTTGCGAACAAGAAGGTTCCGCCATCTTAGATTTTAAAGTTAATTGACCAAAATATATTTTATTACTTCTGAACCATTGACAATATTACCCAACTTCAGATTTCAATTAAGATTCTTTACAAAAGGGAACAAATTCCATTAAGCATCCCAGGAAGTAGATATAGAGATTATTTACTAAAACTCATACATAGTAAGTGTTTGGAGGTTAGTTTACATATTGGTGGTCATTCCGAGTTGTTCGCTCGCTAGCTGCTTTTAGCAGCATTGCAAACGCTAGGCCGCCGCCCTCTGGGAGTGTATCTTAGCTTAGCAGAATTGCGAACAAAAGGATAGCAGTTCTGCTGTTAAATATTTCCCTGCAGTTTCTGAGTAGCTCCAGACCTACTCCTAGATTGCGATCACTGCAGACTGTTTGGTTCCTGGTTTGACGTCACAAACACGCCCTGCGTTCGGCCAGCCACTCCCCCGTTTCCCCAGCCACTCCTGCGTTTTCGTCTGGCACGCCTGCGTTTTTTAGCACACTCCCGGAAAACGCTCAGTTACCACCCAGAAACACCCACTTCCTGTCAATCACTCAACGATCAGCAGTGCGACTGAAAAGCGTCGCTCGGCCCTGTGTAAAATTGCATAGTTTTGTGTGAAAGTACTTAGCGCGTGCGCCCTGCGGGCCATATGCATGCGCAGAACTGCCGGATTTTAGCCTGATCGCAATTCTGCAAAAAACGGCAGCGAGCGAACAACTCGGAATGACCACCCTTGTCCAATCAGTTATGAGGAAAACACTCATCTATTTTTCCCCCAAAAACTGTTGACTGGATAGAAAAACGACAAAGTGTGGTCTACTGTTCTTTACAGAAACTGGGGCTCAAGGTTAATTTCTGATAGATATGTGACTGAATATTAAATGGCCTTATACGTCACATTTTCCGAAACAAAGCCTGCAAATATTTCTTCTAGGTTCTTTTCTTTGCCTTCTATTTCCAGTGCATTTTTTAGATAGATTAAACATATTGGGGGGAAGGGGGTGGGGGGATTGAATTAGGCGCGATTATATCGCACCTGTAAGTGCAGCTACAGTAAGTGCGGATTTTGGTTCGCAGCCCCATAGGGCTTCAAGAAAAAATGTACGAGTCTGGCACGAGTGCAAGCTGCAAAGGGAGCGAGTTGCAAAGCCGTTCCCATTATTTGCAAACTGTTGCAACTGCAAATCGCCCCCCTCGCATGCTAAAGTGAGTTGAAGTTGGGCTCCATTGAATGCAAATGTAAAAAGTCCTGAACAGGAATACAATATATCTGTGTATATTTGATTAATTTGTTATGTGATGCCAAATAAATAAATGATTCCGTAGATCAGTATATACATCTGTCTGCATAGGCTGTGAAAAACAAGAGAAGAGATATAAGTAACCAATCAGTGGAACATCATTAAGGTGTACAGTATCTGTGACCTAACCACAGTGGAGGGAGACATTTTTTGGGGGCGGAACCATCTTCCTATTAGTACTGTAAATTGAAAAATGATATTCTGCCTCCGCTGTTTGCAGGTCACAAACATGATTTAACGGTGGGCACATTTTACCCTAGCTGTATTCGCACAAATGTCTTGGTTGGTGAAAGGCAACAAGAGAAATTACTTTGATGTAGATAGATATGTGAGCTGATAAGAGCTGATAAATGCTGTTGCAAAGCTGATGGGTATATAGACACAACATGGGGTGGATATGACAATGTACTGTCAATGCTAAGAGCCAGTGACATACTGTACAGTAAATCTTAACATCTGAATCGCTAAGACACACTACGGAACTAACAACTTACAAATTGATGTTACATGTTAATAATGCACCAGGGATATCCGGTTTCTGAGATCTGTCTAGCATTAAACATATTAAAAAAAAAATGTAATAAAATAAACTTCTGAAATTGAAATATACTGTAGCTGGTTTCTTTCTATCAACATATTATGTAGTACTATAAAAAAAACAACCTAATAATTGTAAGAGATAGGCTATACTAAAAAAGGTCTAAAGTACTATATACTGCGCCAGAAAAGACAGATAACCTATAAACAATGGTTCTCAATGGGATCTGATATACTCTTGACAGCCCTGTTGCAATTTTGTAGTAGTCACCTGATATGCATTGAAAAATTATAATTGGAGACTGTACCGGGCCCCAAGGATCAGAGGGGCCCCACTGATACGCACTTAGTGCCCAGCAGGGATGTGAGCCGTCTTGTCCAAATAGGGCACACACAGAGACTGTGCTGCACTCTTTTGGGTCCAGCTCTGTTGCAGGCAATTACGGGACATGGCAGCAGCTCCGCTGGCTAGGATTCCCGGGCCCTGCGCCAGTCTCTTTTGGTGGGGGGTGAGCAGTGGTGTAAGTAGAAATTTCTTCTTAGTGGTACTGATAGTAAAAATGGCCGTGGTAACGTGTCATGTGGGGGCGTGGTCACACAAAACTAGGGGAGTGGCTACATGACAATAGGGGCATGGCAACATTATGCTAAACACCGTAATGCCCCTTATACATTATGCCAAACACCGTAATGCCCATTACACATTATGACACACACCGTAATGCCTATTACATATTATGCCACACACAGTTATGCCACTGACACCATTGTATGTCCCACACACGAAAATGCCCCATATAAATTTTGCCCAAGTGGTGGGCTGGTAGTACTGAGTTCCACCACCATATTTCTTATTGGTACTCCTTACCACCCCGTACCACCCTACTTTCAGCACTGGGTGTGAGGGCCGCATGGTACTTGCTGTGCGCGTTCAGGTTTGGATACTGGGGAGTACAGCACAGGTGAGTCTCTCCCCAGGGTAAGAGTGGATTGGTGAGGGCTTTGGGATGGGGTGAGGGAGCTGGGAAACAAAGACTGTGGAGTGTGTGAGGGAGGAAGGAGAGATATACATATTTATATATGTGTACAGATAAATAAAATAAATGAAATAAAAATATATAAATATACAGTATATATAATCTAGGGGGTCCCAGAGATATAACTGTACAGGGCCCCAAGATTTCTGTTGGCCCTGATGTGTCCCATGCATTCATTAGAGTAGCCCTAACCATACCGGTGTGGTTCTTCTCACTCAATAAGATAAACAAAAAGCTGTACTTGGGTTTCATTAACATTTTATTGGCTTTTATAAGTTTGGTCTGTTTGTGCGCTAGATTGCTGCGCTTCGTACTGAGTCAATGCCCAATAATAAGATTTGGGCGCTGCACTAGTCAAATAATGTAATGTCATGCAACACTGTAGTTTTTCCAGTTATTTACTTTTCCAGTTACTCTGGCTGCAATCATTTCTTTGCCATTGTTCCCATCTTAGCAAGAGCACTTCCATTCAGATTTCCTTTCCTGCTGGCTTTCTCCTCTTTTTTAAGTACCTAGGAAAAACGCAATATATAAAAGTTAATGAAGTGGTTGCCTGACTGCTGTGAGGGTTCTCAATGCCACATATTAGACTTCTCTCACCTTTTACTCACTTTCACAATACAACATATAATGATGACGTAAGATAATAGGGATATAAGAAAGGAGATAACAGAGACATATGATCGTTTTCTATCGTTAATCATCCTTGATCTGCACATTAGAGCACCAATAAGGCACCAGCAACAACTTCTAATATAGTCATAAACCTCAAATCAAACATTGCCGTATGTATGATTACAAAAACAGTCATGAAAAAAATTAAATTTAATCCAATAAAGTAACACACATTACTGTCTATATAAAGATAATTTTCAAGACAATTTATCAGGCTCTGAGTCCTTTTGTGACTGTGATCTTGATATAGCCTAAAAAAAAAGGTTTTTCAATGTCTCTTACAACACAGCGCTCTCGCTCTCATGTATATATGTATATATACATACACACACACACACACACACACACACACGCGGCTGGCGGATACATGGTCACACATTGAGGTGTGTAGTGCACACCAGCAGCTGAAATTCATCACCAACTTGACGAGGTGAACAGTGATAACGTCACGTCATGGAAACAGGTTAGGGTGAGTATGTAAGCTGGCTGAACAGAAACTTGCTGTAGAACATGTTGTTTTTTTTTAATGGTGGATCAGTAAACTGATTCTAGGGTATTGAAGTATCATGACTCAATGTAAATATATGTATATGTATACTCGTTTCACTGATTTCCTGTATAAAATGTGTGCAATGTGTCTAGCCAGTAGCACCCTTAGGAGTATTGGAATATCCACTTGCTGAGATATGGAATTCAGCTTTATTGGGTTATGTATAGAACTAATAAGTTCAAGGAAGAAGAAGATTGTAACTTGGTTAAACCACAGGAGGAAGAAGCCACGCTAACAATAATAAGTAGTACAGTGGCTGCCTGACCATATAATTAGCTTATGGTAAATATATGGGCCTTCTAACAAACTAATGTATAACCATGGCCTGTAGTTTAGCCACCTCCCACAGTTATAAGAAATCAAGGTCAACGGTGTTGAGGAGTCAAAGCTGTTTAGGCTTAGAATTGCATGTATGGATGCTAATAAATGTCTTGTTTTCCAAGTCAGGGTTGCAGGATTCCTGTACCCCATTGTGGGCCTGTCAGATAGAGGAAAACAGTCTATAATGATCACCAAAACTGCTGTTAAGATGGGCTACCCATCACTCTTTGTTTGTCATTAAAGAACTGTCCATCTTCTATCTGAGTTACGAGATGAACAGGTCAACAAATGTAGCAAAGAGATGTGGACAATCTCTCCATGTTTTTATTATTGAATATCTATGCAATCCTCTAATGCAAGAAAGAGTCCATGTTCCTGATAGGACCATGGTAAGAAATAGCCGATGACTGAAACTCACGAATAGTAGGCAGAGTTTATAGGTCACTGAGGTACAGTGGCAAAATATTATATAGCGCCATTACTGATTGTAATAACTTTCATTGTTTACTAAACTCGTAATACAGTTATTGCATTCCTGTCAGTGTAATACAACTTAAGGCAACACTAAACTTCATTCACATTTTTGTAAACAAATGGAACGTTAAAATATTTGCTTTGCCTTATAGGCCCTACACACTGGCCGATTTGTTTGAAAGATATGAACGATCTCGTTCATAAATGAACGAGAACTCGTTCATATCTTTCAGTGTGGAGGCTCCAGCGATGAACGATGCGCGGCCCCGCGCTCGTTCATCGCTGGTCCCTCGTCGGCTGTGCATGCAGGCCAATATGGACGATCTCGTCCATATTTGCCTGCACTTCAATGGAGCCGCGTGACGGGGGGAGTGAAGAAACTTCACTCCCCCCGTCACTGCCCCCCCGCCGCCGGGTCGCTCGTCGGCCGTATCCGCCGTCGGGCAGCTCGGCTGCGGATCGGCCAGTGTGTAGGGCCCATTAGATGTTAGCTATGAGTACACAGTGCCAGCAACACAAACATTACATGGTGAGTCAGTAACACATGTATTATTATGATTCAGCTAAATGTACTGTAGCTACTTTGGGAACTTTTACGTCACATAAAAACAAAGAATAAATATTAATAGTACTTGTATTCTAGATTTAAATCTCTAAATCATATGATATAAAATAATAAATTATGACATTTAATTACAAACTATAAATAGGAGAAACTAGAAGCATTGAAGAGAATCTATTACAGTGCATTAAACAATAACTGCACAGTATGACTGCATACCCACTGGAGATAAAATTACACATTTAACATGCATTTTTAATGCAATTCAAATGATTGTTAATAGGAAGTTAAACTAAAAATTCTACCACATGAGAACATACACGTGTGTCTGACTTTTGTTGTGCTATGTTATTCTAAAAGTTTCTGATTCATTTTAGTACTGATACCTCTAGCCTCCATGCGCCATGCACCGCGAGATACCTGGCATGAGTGGGTTGGCAGTTCCTGGGCAGCTCTGCTAATGTTGGGCATCTTTTTTTGCCAAAATGCATCTTTTCTGCAGTCACGTTAAATAGCCCTTCTAGTCGCACCTAGTTGTGAGTTCATTTGCTAACGCAGGGTGTCTTTTTATTAATTTCCCCCCGAAAATGCTTCTTATTCGCATCATTATGCAAATTAGATGCAACAGCAAACACTCCAGATTAAAATGATATGCAACATGCCTATATTTTGTGTGCAACTGTGGCTGTATCTGTATACGAAATGCTATGCTACAATGTTTTCCCGGAAGACACGGTAACACAGAATTTCATATGCAGATACAGCGGCTGTCACACACCGAATATTGGTATGCCGCATATCATTTTAATTAGCAGAGTCTGCTGGTTCATCTTGTTTGCATAGTGATGTGAATAAGATGAATTTTCAGGGGGAAAATGCATAAAAAGACACCTTGTGTTAGTAAGCACATCCACGACTAGGTGCGACTAGATGTAAAATTACATTACATACCTTCCAAGAGAAGAAAGAGGGACATCTTTTAGCCCCTAGATACACCTGTCTGTCCTCATGGACTGGGCTGCAAGAAATGCTTGGTAGGAAAAATAAGATTTTACTCACCGCTAAATCTATTTCTCGTAGTCCGTAGTGGATGCTGGGACTCCGTAAGGACCATGGGGAATAGCGGCTCCGCAGGAGACTGGGCACAACTAAAGAAAGCTTTAGGACTACTTGGTGTGCACTGGCTCCTCCCACTATGACCCTCCTCCAGACCTCAGTTAGGATACAGTGCCCGGAAGAGCTGACACAATAAGGAAGGATTTTGAATCCTGGGTAAGACTCATACCAGCCACACCAATCACACCGTATAACTCGTGATACTATACCCAGTTAACAGTATGAACAATAACTGAGCCTCTTAACAGATGGCTCAACAATAACCCTTTAGTTAAACAATAACTATATACAAGTATTGCAGACAATCCGCACTTGGGATGGGCGCCCAGCATCCACTACGGACTACGAGAAATAGATTTACCGGTGAGTAAAATCTTATTTTCTCTGACGTCCTAAGTGGATGCTGGGACTCCGTAAGGACCATGGGGATTATACCAAAGCTCCCAAACGGGCGGGAGAGTGCGGATGACTCTGCAGCACCGAATGAGCGAACTCTAGGTCCTCCTCAGCCAGGGTGTCAAACTTGTAGTATTTAGCAAATGTATTTGACCCCGACCAAGTAGCTGCTTGGCAAAGTTGTAGAGCCGAGACCCCTCGGGCAGCCGCCCAAGAAGAGCCCACCTTCCTCGTGGAATGGGGTTTTACAGATTTAGGATGCGGCAGTCCAGCCGCAGAATGCGCAAGCTGAATTGTGCTACAGATCCAGCGAGCAATAGTCTGCTTCGAAGCAGGACCACCCATCTTGTTGGGTGCATACAGGATAAATAGCGAGTCAGTTTTCCTGACTCCAGCCGTCCTGGAAACATATATTTTCAAGGCCCTGACTACGTCCAGTAACTTGGAATCCTCCAAGTCCCTAGTAGCCGCAGGCACCACAATAGGTTGGTTCAAATGAAAAGCTGATCCCACCTTAGGGAGAAACTGGGGACGAGTCCTCAATTCTGCCCTATCCATATGGAAAATCGGATAAGGGCTTTTACATGACAAAGCCGCCAATTCTGACACACGCCTGGCCGAAGCCAAGGCCAACAGCATGACCACCTTCCACGTGAGATATTTCAAATCCACGGTTTTTAGTGGCACAAACCAATGTGACTTTAGGAAAACCAACACCACGTTGAGATCCCAAGGTGCCACTGGAGGCACAAAAGGGGGCTGAATATGCAGCACTCCCTTAACAAATGTCTGAACTTCAGGCAGTGAAGCCAGTTCTTTCTGGAAGAAAATCGACAGAGCCGAAATCTGGACCTTAATGGAACCCAATTTTAGGCCCATAGTCACTCCTGACTGTAGGAAGTGCAGAAATCGACCCAGCTGAAATTCCTCCATTGGGGCCTTCCTGGCCTCACACCACGCAACATATTTTCGCCATATGCAGCGATAATGATTTGCGGTTACATCTTTCCTAGCTTTAATCAGCGTAGGGATGACTTCCTCCGGAATGCCCTTTTCCTTCAGGATCCGGCGTTCAACCGCCATGCCTTCAAACGCAGCCGCGGTAAGTCTTGGAACAGACAGGGCCCCTGCTGCAGCAGGTCCTGTCTGAACGGCAGAGGCCATGGGTCCTCTGAGATCAGTTCTTGAAGTTCCGGGTACCAAGCTCTTCTTGGCCAATCCGGAACAATGAGTATAGTTCTTACTCCTCTTTTTGTTATTATCCTCAGTACCTTGGGTATGAGAGGAAGAGGAGGGAACACATAAACCGACTGGTACACCCACGGTGTCACTAGAGTGTCCACAGCTATTGCCTGAGGGTCTCTCGACCTGGCGCAATATCTTTCTAGCTTTTTGTTTAGGCGGGACGCCATCATGTCCACCTGTGGCCGTTCCCAACGGTTTACAATCAGCTGGAAGACTTCTGGATGAAGTCCCCACTCTCCCGGGTGGAGGTCGTGCCTGCTGAGGAAGTCTGCTACGCAGTTGTCCACTCCCGGAATTAACACTGCTGACAGTGCTAACACGTGATTTTCCGCCCATCGGAGAATCCTTGTGGCTTCTGCCATCGCCGTCCTGCTTCTTGTGCCGCCCTGTCGGTTTACATGGGCGACTGCCGTGATGTTGTCTGACTGAATCAGTACCGGCTGGTTTTGAAGCAGGGGTCTTGCCTGACTTAGGGCATTGTAAATGGCCCTCAGTTCCAGAATATTTATGTGTAGGGAAGTCTCCTGACTTGACCATAGTCCCTGGAAGTTTCTTCCCTGTGTGACTGCCCCCCAGCCTCGAAGGCTGGCATCCGTGGTCACCAGGACCCAGTCCTGTATGCCGAATCTGCGGCCCTCTTGAAGATGAGCACTCTGCAGCCACCACAGCAGAGGCACCCTGGTCCTTGGAGACAGGGTTATCAGCCGATGCATCTGAAGATGCGATCCGGACCACTTGTCCAACAGGTCCCACTGAAAGGTTCTTGCATGGAACCTGCCGAAAGGAATTGCTTCGTAGAAAGCTACCATCTTTCCCAGGACTCGCGTGCAGTGATGCACCGACACCTGTTTTGGTTTCAGGAGGCCTCTGACTAGAGATGACAGCTCCTTGGCTTTCTCCTCCGGGAGAAACACTTTTTTCTGGACTGTGTCCAGAACCATCCCCAGGAACAGTAGACGTGTCGTAGGGACCAGCTGTGACTTTGGAATATTGAGAATCCAACCGTGCTGGTGTAGCACCTCCTGAGATAGTGCTACCCCGACCAACAACTGCTCCCTGGACCTCGCCTTTATCAGGAGATCGTCCAAGTACGGGATAATTAAAACTCCCTTTTTTCGAAGGAGTATCATCATTTCGGCAATTACCTTGGTAAATACCCTTGGTGCCGTGGACAGGCCGAACGGCAACGTCTGGAATTGGTAATGACAATCCTGTACCACAAATCTGAGGTACTCCTGGTGAGGATGGTAAATGGGGACATGCAGGTAAGCATCCTTGATGTCCAGTGATACCATGTAAACACCCTCGTCCAGGCTTGCAATAACCGCCCTGAGCGATTCCATCTTGAACTTGAATTTTTTTATATATGTGTTCAAGGATTTCAAATTTAAAATGGGTCTCACCGAACCGTCCGGTTTCGGTGCCACAAACATTGTAGAATAGTAACCCCGTCCTTGTTGAAGGAGGGGCACCTTGACTATCACCTGCTGGGAATACAGCTTGTGTATTGCCTCTAACACTGCCTCCCTGCCTGAGGGAGTTGTTGGCAAGGCAGATTTGAGGAAACGGCGGGGGGGAGACGTCTCGAATTCCAGCTTGTACCCCTGAGATACCACTTGAAGGATCCAGGGATCCACCCGTGAGCGAGCCCACTGATTGCTGAAGTTTTTGAGACGGGCCCCCACCGTACCTGACTCCGCCTGTGGAGCCCCAGCGTCATGCGGTGGACTTAGAGGAAGCGGGGGAGGGCTTTTGCTCCTGGGAACTGGCTGTATGCTGCAGCTTTTTCCCTCTACCTCTGCCTCTGGGCAGAAAGGACGCGCCTTTAACCCGCTTGCCCTTATGGGGCCGAAAGGACTGTACCTGATAGTACGGTGCTTTCTTTGGCTGTGAGGGAACATGGGGTAAAAATGCTGACTTCCCAGCTGTTGATGTGGAAACTAGGTCCGAGAGACCATCCCCGAACAACTCCTCACCCTTATAAGGCAAAACTTCCATGTGCCTTTTAGAATCTGCATCACCTGTCCACTGCCGAGTCCATAACCCTCTCCTGGCAGAAATGGACATTGCACTTATTTTAGATGCCAGCCGGCAAATATCCCTCTGTGCATCTCTCATGTATAAGACTGCGTCTTTAATATGCTCTACGGTTAGCAATATAGTGTCCCTGTCTAGGGTATCAATATTTTCCGACAGGGAATCTGACCACGCAGCTGCAGCACTGCACATCCATGCTGAAGCAATAGCTGGTCTCAGTATAATACCTGTGTGTGTATATACAGACTTCAGGATAGCCTTGTCACGATCCGGGTATCTGGACGCCATTACTTACCCTTCAGATGCCTCCTAAGGCTGGCTCAGCGTTCCAGGACCGGATCCCGCTGTTCCTGAGTTTCCACATGCAGAATGTCAGAGCGGTGATTTCATCAGCCGCGGCCTCCGCTGTGCCCGCGTGGTTAAATGTGCGCTTGTCAGTCTGGCGTCTCCTGTCTCCTGTGGCCGGCGTCGCCATTACTGTTTCAATTCTCACATGGATTACAAACCAAACTTCCCTCCAAGTGTCTGCATGGGCGCAGCCATCTTGGATTTTGTCATCTGATCATTTCCACCAATCTGCTGTCTGTATTGTTGATTTGCATAATTGCCTAGCCAATCCCTTCCTTGCTGCAGGTATAAGTAAGCTGTACCTGAGCAAGGAAGGCGTCAGTGCATTGGTTGTCTAACCTAGTTCCAGTTTGTCTCTCTCCTGTGGTTGTCTTCCAGGTTCCAGCTCCTGTCTCCAGACTTCTACTATAGAGACCCGCACCAGCATTCCATCTGCGGTGTAGCCTGACTCTCCGATCCATTCTGGACTCACCTGTTTCCAGTTACATCAATCACCTGCTTCCAGCCCAGCTTCCAGCAGTGTACAGCTTCTCTTAAAGGGCCGGTGTCCTTTCTGCAGTTTACCACTCTCCACCGGTATTATTATTTCACCGCTCTCAAACTCCAAACTTCATCAATCACCTGCTTCCAGCCCAGCTTCCAGCAGTGTACAGCTTCTCTTAAAGGGCCGGTGTCCTTTCTGCAGTTTACCACTCTCCACCGGTATTATTATTTCACCGCTCTCAAACTCCAAACTTCATTATTATTTCATCGTTCTCAAGTTCGTTTATTATTTAACTGGTTCCAGCCAGTATCCACTCCGTACCAACAACAGTCTGGTTCCAGCCAGTATCCACAGCAGCCGTTTTATCTTCAGCAACCCAGCCTTTCCTGGAACACCAGCTGGTACGATCCTGGGTTCTCTCCATTGCTACAGTCAGGCCTGGTAAGGACTTTCCAACTAGAAGATTATTAGAACTGTCTCACTCTACCAGTGCCTGTGGCCCTTGCCACCCTGTAGTACCCAGGAATTGTATTTATCCTCTGTTGACTTTTATGTTTCCTTTACTGCTGCTGTGTTACGGAGTTTGTCATAATAAACATCATTGACTTTTATCCTGGTTGTCGTGGTCACGCCTTCGGGCAGTTATTCTACATGTTACTTACATGTCTAGGGGTCTGATACAACCTCCCAGGTTCCGTTACATCTCAGCCCCTACAACTGAGGCTGCCTCCCGTCAGCTCAGGCCCTCAGTTGTGACAAGCCTCCTGCTTCCTATCAGCAGGCTCCTTTAGGGCGGCCATATCCGGAGACGGTAGTGCCACCTTCTTTGACAAGCGTGTGAGCGCTTTATCCACCCTAGGGGATGTTTCCCAACGTGACCTATCCTCTGGCGGGAAAGGGTACGTCATTAGTAACCTTTTAGAAATTACCAGTTTCTTATCGGGGGAAGCCCACGCTTCTTCACACACTTCATTCAATTCCTCAGATGGGGGAAAAACCACTGGTAGTTTTTTCTCCCCAAACATAATACCCTTTTTTGTGGTACCCGGGGTAAGATCAGAAATGTGCAACACATTTTTCATTGCCTCAATCATGTAACGTGTGGCCCTATTGGAAGTTACATTAGTCTCATCATCGTCGACACTGGAGTCAGTATCCGTGTCGACATCTGTGTCTGCCATCTGAGGTAGCGGGCGTTTTAGAGCCCCTGATGGCTTTTGAGACGCCTGGGCAGGCACGGGCTGAGAAGCCGGCTGTCCCATATTTGGTATGTCGTCAAACCTTTTATGTAAGGAGTTGACACTTTCACGTAATTCCTTCCACAAATCCATCCACTCAGGTGTCGGCCCCGCAGGGGGTGACATCACATTTATCGGCATCTGCTCCGCCTCCACATAAGCCTCCTCATCAAACATGTCGACAAAGCCGTACCAACACACCGCACACACACAGGGAATGCTCTGACAGAGGACAGGACCCCACAAAGCCCTTTGGGGAGACAGAGAGAGAGTATGCCAGCACACACCAGAGCGCTATATAACACAGGGATGAACACTACAACTGAGTGATTTTCCCTTATAGCTGCTTATATATCTATTACTGCGCCTAAATTTAGTGCCCCCCCTCTCTTTTTTACCCTTTGTTGCTTGAAACTGCAGGGGAGAGCCTGGAAGCGATCCTTCCAGCGGAGCTGTGAGGGAAAAATGGCGCCAGTGTGCTGAGGGAGATAGCCCCGCCCCTTTTTCGGCGGACTTCTCCCGCTTTTTTACGGATCTCTGGCAGGGGTATTTATCACATATATAGCCTCTAGGACTATATATTGTGATTATTTATGCCAGCCAAGGTATTAATATTGCTGCTCAGGGCGCCCTTCCCCAGCGCCCTGCACCCATCAGTGACCGGAGTGTGAGGTGTGCATGAGGAGCAATGGCGCACAGCTGCAGTGCTGTGCGCTACCTTGTTGAAGACCGAAGTCTTCTGCCGACGATTTTCAGGACCATCTTCTTGCTTCTGGCTCTGTAAGGGGGACGGCGGCGCGGCTCCGGGACCGGACGATCGAGGTCGGGTCCTGTGTTCGATCCCTCTGGAGCTAATGGTGTCCAGTAGCCTAAGAAGCCCAAGCTAGCTGCAAGCAGGTAGGTTCGCTTCTTCTCCCCTTAGTCCCTCGTAGCAGTGAGTCTGTTGCCAGCAGATCTCACTGAAAATAAAAAAACCTAAAATTATACTTTCTTTTCTAGGAGCTCAGGAAAGCCCCTAGTGTGCATCCAGCTCAGCCGGGCACAAGATTCTAACTGAGGTCTGGAGGAGGGTCATAGTGGGAGGAGCCAGTGCACACCAGGTAGTCCTAAAGCTTTCTTTAGTTGTGCCCAGTCTCCTGCGGAGCCGCTATTCCCCATGGTCCTTACGGAGTCCCAGCATCCACTTAGGACGTCAGAGAAAATATAAATATTCCGTCGAGTCATGCCCCAGTGTCAGTGATGCCCCAGCTTTTGACCCTTTTTGTCTCCCTCATGTTCTGTAGATTCTCCCTCAGGTCATCTCCACTGTATTGATTCTCTTTTAGGTCATTTCTCTGTATTGATTATTCCCAAAATAATTTCTGATCCCCTTGAATACCACCCAATTGATGCTCTATAAGAACACAATAAATCAACCCTCCAATTTAAATCTCCACAGATTAATGCTAATCTCCCACAACCAAAACACATCAGATCATACTATGTTCTGTCTGACACATTGAAATTGATCACTCCCCTGATTTAACTAACTACCGCAGTCAGATTATGATTAAATTCCTCTCTCTCAAGTGCTACCCCGAGGTTACTTGCTGGTTTTCAGTCGCACTGATGGCCGCAAGAAGATTGACAGGAAGGGGCGTTTCTGGGTGTCAACTGGTCATTTTCAGGGAGTGTTTGCAAAAACGCAGGCGTGTCTGTAAAAACGCAGGCGTGGCTGGGCGTTTGTTGGGCGGGTGTATGACGTCAAATCCGGACACGAATAGGCTGAAGTGATCGCAAGCGCTGAGCAGGTTCAGAGCTACTCTGAAACTGCATAAACCTTTTTTGCAGAGCTCGGCTGCACATGCGTTCGCACTTCTGCTAAGCTAAAATACACTCCCCAGTGGGCGGCGGCATAGCGTTTGCCCGGCTGCTAAAACTAGCTAGCGAGCGATCAACTCGGAATGACCCCCATGTGAGAAGCCCCAACTCTAGAATCCTTCAAAACCAGATTTAAGACTTTCCTGTTTACTCATGCATTTCACTAATGTCCCTTTAGTTACTAAAAAAATACAACCCAAATGCTTTGTTCTCATTTTCTGTTACGCTTATTATGTATTTAGTGATGTAAATGCAAATGTCAAGCACCTTGAGTCCTATTGGGATAAAAATTTTATTATTATTATTATATTATCATGGGCAGACGTGTGTGTGTGTGTGTGTGTGTGTGTGTGTGTGTGTGTGTGTGTGTGTGTGTGTGTGTGTGTGTGTGTGTGTGTGTTTGTGGGGGGTGGGGGCTGTAAATGCTACAATCGGGGTTCCTGATTATGGGTCTTATTCAAGTCTGTTATCAAACCAAAAAGCACTCTAATGGGCAAAACCTTGTTGCACTGCAGATGTAACATGTGCAGAGAGAGTTAGATTTGGGTGGGCTGTGTTCAAACTGAAATCTAAATTGCAGTGTAAAAATAAAGCAGCCAGTATTTACCCTGCACGGAAACAATATAACCCACACAAATCTAACTCTCTCTGCACATGTTATATCTGCCTCACCTGCAGTGCAACATGGTTTTGCCCAGTTGCTAACTGTTTGGGTTTGCTGACAAACCTGAATAACCCCTAATATCTGCAAATGGCCATTGCCTTTGTATAACTCTGAAAAGGGTGTTTTAGAAAAACAACTTGTTCACTATGGTCTATAATGACTGTGTCCAATGAATAGCATAAAAGCAGTACCAAATATGTAACATGTCTTAAAACTGGATGTTATTGGCACACCAAACAGAGTCATGTGCTATAACTTAATGACAAAATTATAATTGAGCATATAAAGCATGCACAGAAAACATGAAAGCCACCACGAGCTGTTCCCAGCTTCAAACACTATTTTACTTTGATGCTCTCTCTCCGTAGTGGTCTGTGAAAATAATACTATAACTATAATATGATTATTTTAGTGCAGGGCTTCTGAAACATGCTGTGCAATTATTTTATACTAGGTGACAAAATGGTCAATAATCTAAATTGAACTGCAGTGTCATCAGGATCACATAATCAGGCTGTGGAAGAGTGATGCTGGGGGCCTTCCTCAGGCTACAAGGGAACAGATAGATAACGGTTATCAGCCAGCTCATCTGTGTCATTGTCACATTAATATCGTATGACAGGGTGAATTGTTAATATGAGCTACAAGGCTAAAAATATTATGCTAGATAATCCCAGGGAATTTGGAGCTGGACAAGTAATATTTTAAATGATGTGTGATGTTCATCCAATTTCTAAATTCTTAGTTTGCATAGCTCGACCGGGGAGGGCAAGGTGCTAGCTCATTATTATTTAAATTAAGCAGAAAGAACACCGCAGGATTCAGTAACATTGCAGTTATTTTATACATAACTCTGCTTAATCTCTTCTGTGGTTAATAAAAACGTGGCAATGACAGGGGTAAAAGTGTGTGTGTGTGTGGGAAGGGGGGGGGGGGGGAAACAGGGCGGACCTGAGTTCCATCACCTGCAATGGTAGTCCCTTATGTCTAGAGAGTGGTTTCCACAACATGCCATTAGGGGGGTGTAGTATGGTTTGCCGGCGGTCGGGTTCCCGGCGACCAGCATACTGGCGCCGGAATCCCGACCGTCGGCATACCGACAGCTGGGCGAGTGCAAATGAGCCCCTTGTGGGCTCGCTGCGCTTGCCACGCTGCGGACACCGTGGCGTGCTATGCGCGCTATGCTATCCTCCCTCCAGGGGGGTCGTGGACCCCCAAGAGGGAGAAAAGATGTCGGTATGCCAGCGGTCGGGATTCCGGCGCCGGTATGGTGGTCGCCGGGAGCCCGGCCGCTGGCAATTTGAAGACCACCCCATTAGGGGACCTGGCGAAGTGGTGTGACTATAATAGATAGTGCTAAGCTGCTCTTCATTCCAGTTATTGCTATACATTAAAATGAGCTCCCAGTGACTGCTGTATAGCATACAATACAGAAAACCTCCTAGTGACTGATATACAATATAAATAGCATTCTAATGACCTATATATAATACAAAGAGCATCTAGAGACCACCACACAATACAGAGAACACCCTGGTGACCACCATACAGTACAGTGAGAATCCTAGTGAATGTCAGACAATATAAAGGTCATCTTAAGACAACCATATAGTACAAAGTGCATTCTAGTGTCCGCCATACAGTACAGAGTGCATCCTAGTTACCGCCATACAGTACAGAAAGCATCCCAGAGACTGCAATAACATAGGGAGATCATTCTAATGACTACCAAACATTATAAAGAACGTTCTAATGACCAACATCCACTGTTATATCAAAGTCTGAGAAATGCTGATCACCTAGGCTTATCCGGCAGTAAACCAACCTAAGAACTCTACTGGCTTTGGGACAGTTGAGAGACATTCACAATGCACTGCGAGAAAATGATGCTAACCACTGTGCTGCTATGTGAAGCTGCCATATAATTTGTCGTTATTAAGTTCATCACCTTTCATTTGCATAGAATATACTTTTGGATTTGTTTCTAGTAGTTCCCTTTGAAATTTGTACTGACTATTAATTTAATTTTACAATTATGACTTTACAATTATGGCTTGAGGGATTACTGATCCAACTGCAAGTAAGAAAAAAATGATGGCTCAACTCCTGAGAACAGTCTGTTTATCAGCATGGGGTCTAATAAATGAATTATAAATCAGTACTTCTGATTCCTTTATGGATTAAGGATAGGTGTGTGCAGTACACTTACCTCCCAGAATACAGCTGTACTGTATTTCTTGTGCATTTTGAAAGCAATTATAAAAAAAAATGACCAATGAATACTGATATTTAAAACCTAATAAGATAATAAAACTACCCAATTTGTGTCATTCTGTATCATTCTGTCAGCTACTATTTCCATGAAACGTAAACCAATTTGTAGGTGCCTATTTGATCCCACAATAAAGATTTGCTCAGTGTTCGATGTGTCAGACTGAGATCCCAGTGACTGAGGCCATCAGCTACTAATGAGACAGGTTAGCATGAAGCCACATCACCAATCTGTCACTTTTCCTTTCTTGCAGTAGAAAGAGACACTCAGTCTTGGATGAGAAATTTTGATTTATTTAAATTACATCAGTTCCATTCTGTTTTAACCTTCTTGGATAAATTATAGATGTGCGAATTCACAAAGAATAAAGTAGTCGCGACCCCTTCAACAGAAAGTAAAGCCCATGTTTTACATTAAAATGTATCAAAGGCTGAGCAAAAATAAAAAGCATTAAGTAGTTTTAGTTTTTACATTCAACTAAATATTTCCATAATGTTCTCTTTAACTCCTCTTCAGCAGCATGTTAGGTTGTGCATCTCTAATGGAGAAGGCATGAAGTAACTGAGGTCATGGCAGGTATGCGTGGCAGAAACCCTGATAGTGTATCGTGGTGCATTGGGCTAGTCACAGTGGGGGTCATTCCGAGTTGTTCGCTCGCTAGCTGTTTTTAGCAGCCGTGCAAACGCTATGCCGCCTCCCACTGGGAGTGTATTTTAGCTTAGCAGAAGTGCAAATGAAAGGATCGCAGAGTGGCTACAAGGTTTTTTTGTGCAGTTTTAGAGTAGCTCAAAACCTACTCAGTGCTTGCAATCACTTCAGACTGTTCAGTTCCTGTTTTGATGTCACAAACACGCCCTGCATTCGCCCAGCCACGCCTGTATTTTTCCTGGCACGCCTGCGTTTTTTCGAACACTCCCTGAAAACGGTCAGTTGACACCCAGAAACGCCCACTTCATGTCAATCACTCTGCGGCCAGCAGTGCAACTGAAAAGCTTCGCTAGACCCTGTGTGAAACTACATCGTTCGTTGTAATAGTACGTCACGCGTGCGCATTGCGCCGCATACGCATGCGCAGAAGTGCCATTTTTTTTGCCTCATCGCTGCACAGCGAACAAATGCAGCTAGCGTTCAACTCGGAATGACCACCCATAACTCATATGACTGTACACTGAGTGGGAAGAGTTGCTGAGTGTACAATGGAGGGGGAAGGTAATACTTTATTAACAGAGCAGAAGTGAATGTTAAGCTAACACTGGATAATCTATTTTAGTTTCATGGTCTATATCTGAACATTTTAAAATGTTGAGGTTTAGTGCATTTCTTCCGTATGTGAAATGGAAACACATCTGTGACTTAGGGCATTAAAAGTTACAGCCTAAGTACTAAAGTAGCATGGTGTGCAGTTGTGTGGGGTAGGGATGGCCATAAACCATCACTGGTTAACTACCAATTTTGCCATCAATGGTGGAGATCCAATGGGTCTCCACCATCAATTGCACAGAGCCCCCGATGTTTTTTTTCTTTCACATTGGCGCTGGGATACACAGACTAGCTCCACCCCTTGATGCAACCCATGAAGCCCTGTCCCCATCTCTGATTGGCTCTTTGCCAGGTGAGTAATAGAGCAGGCATTACCATCGCTGGACTAAACCATCAATGGTTCCCCTGTCAATAGTTTCAAAGCATTGAGGTTAACCACCAGTTATACCATTGTTGGTGACCATCGATGTTTAACCCACTGATCTCCATCCCTAGCATGAGGCTAGTTACCCCTGATATAAAGTATATTGGTTTTATTCTCCAGTAGGCATCGCAGAAGGATTCTAACAAAAACATTTTATTTAGTTATGTTCCTATATGAAGGAACTAGTGACCAGGGAGCAAATGGTACAGTACATTGTGGTTTTGCCTTGTAAACAATTGCCGATTTAAAAATACAGGCATTCTCGCCCGAAGTCCCGCACCACCAGCAACTCTGACCCTATAACATTTACCCCCAGTTGTCGTAACTTAATAAAAAGGAAAAAAAATGTCAGTGATAACCATAACAGTATCACTAAAGAATATTTGCTATTGATTTTTCATACATGTTCTAGTGCCAAAGGTGTACGTACTACAGTAGCCGGGTGCAACTGCAAAGATTTGAGAAGTTCCCCTTCAATGCTACTTATGTATAATAGGTTTTATTTTCACCCTTGGGCGGTACAGGGGGTCCTTGGTATGGGACCCACAAATACCTAGTTATGCCACTGCAACATCCGGGTTTAAGTCTTCTATTCCCTTGAAGCGCAGACTACTCAGCGAGCCCGTTCATATGAAAAGTTTTTGGTCACCACGAGCAGAAAAAACAGTTCTCCACTCATTAACCAATTCTTCTTTCGCATTGGTCCAACGTTATGCAATGTGAAGGTAGGTATTCCAGATGTATAAGAAAAACCCCTCTTGGTTCAGCGACAGATTGACAGATCATGACAATATTTATCATTTAGAAATTGAGTAATTTTTACTTAGCTGACCCTAAAATAATGGCCTGGAGTGGTATAAGTTAGTGTTCCACATCACTGGACAATATACACGCATGACACCGCATGAGTAATGGAACTTAAAGCCTAGATTTGGGGGTAATTTACTATAGCTTCTAAAAGACAAGTGGTCGTGTTGCCTATAGCAACCAATCAGATTCTGTCTATCATTTTCTTTAATGCAACAGAACACTGGTTTCTCAAATTCAATTCTCAGGACCCCAAACAGTTCATGTTTTCCAGTTCACCTGTGGATTTTTGAAAATGTGGCAGTTGGTGATAGACAGTGCACTTGCCTGGTGACCTGGAAAACGTGAACTTTGTGGGGTCCTGAGGACCGAGTTTGAGAACCATTGCAATAGAACATAGGTTCTCAAGCTTGGTCCTCAGGAACTCAAACAGTTCACGTTTTCCAGGTCACCAGGCCGGTGCATAGGTGTACTCATTACTCACTGACATTGAAAAGATCCATAGATGGAGCTAATTACGTAGTTCACTTGTGGTTTTGTGAGTATACGTCCAAAACATGAACTGTTGGGGTCCTGACCAAACACTATGGACCTGATGCTGTGTTGACAGAAGTAGGCCATATGTTCTCCTGCATAGTTGGCCTGATTCTGATTTGTAAGATACTGCACAGCCGCAGGGAAACGCAGGGAAGCAGCTACGGTGGTCATTCCGAGTTGATCGCTAGCTGCATTCGTTCGCTGTGCAGCGATGAGGCAAAAAAATGGCACTTCTGCGCATGTGTATGCGGCGCAATGCGCACGCGCGACGTACTATTACAACGAACAATGTAGTTTCACACAGGGTCTAGCGAAGCATTTCAGTCACACTGCTGGTCGCAGAGTGATTGACATGAAGTGGGCATTTCTGGGTGTCAACTGACCGTTTTCAGGGAGTGTTCAAAAAAACGCAGGCGTGCCAGGAAAAACGCAGGCGTGGCAGGTAAAACGCAGGCGTGGCTGGGCGAACGCAGGACGTATTTGTGACGTCAAAACAGGAACTGAACAGTCTGAAGTGGTCGCAAGCGCTGAGTAGGTTTTGAGCTACTCTGAAACTGCACAAAAAAAATTTGTAGCCGCTCTGCGATCCTTTCGTTCGCACTTCTGCTAAGCTAAAATAAACTCCCAGTGGGAGGCGGCATAGCGTTTGCACGGCTGCTAAAAACAGCTAGCGAGCGATCAACTCGGAATGACCACCTATGTCTGCTGCTTAGCACTGGCAATCCTGAGATTATGAGACGGAATCTCTCAGATGTCAGAATCCTAATATCTTATTCAGAGAGAATAGTTATGTAAAAACTTATCTTGATTTCAAATTTTCAGGGTCTCTTTAAGTTAGTAACTTTATTTACCACTTAAATATAATGAGTGGAAAAGTCATTTATGACCTAGTATTACTGAGTCCACATGTTCTTCATATTGTGATGTATTTACTTCTGCTTGATATCTGGTAATAAATTTTGCATGACTGCAAGTAGGACAGCCCCAAGGCTTCTTTTACAGCCCAAGGCTAATTAGAGTTGTGGGAGGACGGATTTGTTTTATTTGAAAAGTTCTCAAATCCGTTTCTATTTCTATGGGACAATCAGGATAAGATGCCCTAAGAAATAAAGACAAATAGGTCAACAAGAAACACAAAGGAGTTCCTTATTGGAGATGACAGCAGCTTCAGCGCCCCAGGCTGCCACTCCTGGGACTCTAATAAACCGTCACTTCTAAATATATTTGCTGTCTTCCTCCTTTTCATGTTTGCAGGTTACTCTAATCATACAGTTATTGGCCCTTTCACTGTGAAATGTTAAAGAGCTCTTTTATGTAGCTGCATGTATGAAACGATCTGTACAGACAGACTGAGTGTGCTATATCGTTCCAAACCTCTGCAGTGTAGTCAAAAGGTCAACAATGACAATAACGACATTCAACATGTCGACACCACAATGTCATCAGTTATGATGTCAACATTGTTAAAATGTCAACAGACAGTGTGATGACATTGTTAAGTTGTCAGAATGTGGATATTAGGGTTTGGGTGGGAAAGGTTATGGTTAGGCTGCGTGAGGGGAGAGGTATGGGTCAGGCTGCAGGAGGGGGGAAGGCTAGGGTTAGCCTGTGGGAGGGGGAGGTTAGGGTTAGGCTGCGGGACGGGGGAGGCTAGGGTTAGGCTGCAGGAGGTGGGAGGTAAGGGTTAGGCTTCAGGAGGGAAAAGGTTAGGGTTAGGCTGCGGAAGGGAGGAGGCTAAGGTTTAGGCTGTGTGAGGTGGCAGGTTAGGGTTAGGCACTAGAGGGAGGGCTAGGGATTAGGGTTAGGTTGCGAGAGGGGGAAGGTCAGGGTTAGGCTGTGGGAGGTGGAGGTATTAGTAAGGTTGTGGAAGTGGAGAGGTTTGGGTTAGGCTGCGGCAGGTGGCAGGTTAGGTTTAGGCTCTAGAGGCAGGGTTAGGGGGTAGGGATTAGGGTTAGGTTGCGAGAGAGGGAAGGTTATGGTTAGGCTGAGGGAGGGGGGAGATTATGGTTAGGTTGTGGGAGTGGAGAGGTTTGGGTTAGGCTGCGGCAGGTGGCAGGTTAGATTTAGGCTCTAGAGGCAGGGTTAGGGATTAGGGTTAGGTTGCGAGAGAGGGAAGGTTATGGTTAGGCTGAGGGAGGGGGGAGATTATGGTTAGGTTGTGGAGTGGTTAGGGTTAGGCTGCGGGAGGTGGCAGATAAGGCACTAGAAGGAGGGTTAGGAGTAGGTATTAAGATTAGCCTGAGAGAGGGGATAGGCTGAGGGTATTAGTGTTAGGGCAGAAATACCCACCCTAATGCTGGTAAATGGAAGGTCAGAAGTCCAGGAATAGGAATGACGAACACATGGAGCCGCTGTAGCAGGTAAATCACTGCTGGGTCACTAGGGACGATATATCGACATTCTAACATGTCGACACTACATCACTGTCTACGTGATGAACGTCAACATGGTTAACATCGACACTATGATTATGTCAACATTCTCATGTCGACACTGTGACTGCTGGCATGTCATACCACACCCCAAACCTCCCCATTGCAATATTTCTCATCGCTTTTATGACATGAGAGTTTTGACATTTTTTTGGCCACTTTGCCTGGAAATATAAAATGTACCAAGAACATGTCAACATTTACTACACAAAGTACTGCTTTTACTGTACATACAGTATATGGCATTTCATATGTCATAATTGGCATAAAAACGACGTATACATGTGACATATTGTCTTTTAGGTATCAACAAAAATAAGAATTTACTTACCGATAATTCTATTTCTCGTAGTCCGTAGTGGATGCTGGGGACTCTGTAAGGACCATGGGGAATAGCGGCTCCGCAGGAGACTGGGCACATCTAAAGAAAGCTTTAGGACTATCTGGTGTGCACTGGCTCCTCCCCCTATGACCCTCCTCCAAGCCTCAGTTAGGATACTGTGCCCGGACGAGCGTACACAATAAGGAAGGATCTTGAATCCCGGGTAAGACTCATACCAGCCACACCAATCACACCGTACAACTTGTGATCTGAACCCAGTTAACAGCATGATAACAGAGGAGCCTCTAGAAAAGATGGCTCACTACAGCAATAACCCGATTTTTTGGTAACAATAACTATGTACCAGTATTGCAGACAATCCGCACTTGGGATGGGCGCCCAGCATCCACTACGGACTACGAGAAATAGAATTATCGGTAAGTAAATTCTTATTTTCTCTAACGTCCTAAGTGGATGCTGGGGACTCCGTAAGGACCATGGGGATTATACCAAAGCTCCCAAACGGGCGGGAGAGTGCGGATGACTCTGCAGCACCAAATGAGAGAACTCCAGGTCCTCCTCAGCCAGGGTATCAATTTTGTAGAATTTTACAAACGTATTTGCTCCTGACCAAGTAGCTGCTCTGCAAAGTTGTAAAGCCGAGACCCCTCGGGCAGCCGCCCAAGATGAGCCCACCTTCCTTGTGGAGTGGGCATTTACAGATTTTTGGCTGTGGCAGGCCTGCCACCGAATGTGCAAGCTGAATTGTACTACAAATCCAACGAGCAATAGTCTGCTTAGAAGCAGGAGCACCCAGCTTGTTGGGTGCAAACAGGATAAACAGCGAGTCAGTTTTCCTGACTCCAGCCGTCCTGGAAACATATATTTTCAGGGCCCTGACAACGTCTAGCAACTTGGAGTCCTCCAAGTCCCTAGTAGCCGCAGGCACCACCATAGGTTGGCTCAGGTGAAACGCTGAAACCACCTTAGGGAGAAACTGAGGACGAGTCCTCAATTCCGCCCTGTCCGAATGGAAAATCAGATAAGGGCTTTTACAGGATAAAGCCGCCAATTCTGACACGCGCCTGGCCCAGGCCAGGGCCAACAGCATGACCACTTTCCATGTGAGATATTTTAACTCCACAGATTTAAGTGGTTCAAACCAATGTGACTTTTGGAACCCAAAAACTACATTGAGATCCCAAAGTGCCACTGAAGGCACAAAAGGAGGCTGTATATGCAGTACCTCTTTTACAAACGTCTGAACTTCAGGGACTGAAGCTAGTTCTTTTTGGAAGAAAATTGACAGGCCGAAATTTGAACCTTAATGGACCCCAATTTCAGGCCCATAGACACTCCTGTTTGCAGGAAATGTAGGAATCGACCCAGTTGAATTTCCTCCGTCGGGCCTTACTGGCCTCGCACCACGCAACATATTTTCGCCAAATGCGGTGATAATGTTTTGCGGTTACATCCTTCCTGGCTTTGATCAGGATAGGGATGACTTCATCCGGAATGCCTTTTCAGGATCCGGCGTTCAACCGCCATGCCGTCAAACGCAGCCGCGGTAAGTCTTGGAACAGACAGGGCCCCTGCTGGAGCAGGTCCCTTCTTAGAGGTAGAGGCCATGGATCCTCCGTGAGCATCTCTTGAAGTTCCGGTTACCAAGTCCTTCTTGGCCAATCCGGAGCCACGAATATAGTGCTTACTCCTCTCCATCTTATCAATCTCAGTACCTTGGGTATGAGAGACAGAGGAGGGAACACATACACTGACTGGTACACCCACGGTGTTACCAGAGCGTCCACAGCTATTGCCTGAGGGTCCCTTGACCTGGCGCAATACCTGTCGAGTTTTTCCCAACGGTTTATAATCATGTGGAAGACTTCTGGGTGAAGTCCCCCCTCTCCCGGGTGGAGGTCGTGCTGAGGAAGTCTGCTTCCCAGTTGTCCACTCCCGGAATGAATACTGCTGACAGTGCTATCACATGATTTTCCGCCCAGCGAAGAATCCTTGCAGCTTCTGCCATTGCCCTCCTGCTTCTTGTGCCACCCTGTCTGTTTACGTGGGTGACTGCCGTGATGTTGTCCGACTGAATCAACACCGGCTGACCTTGAAGCAGAGGTCTTGCTAAGCTTAGAGCATTGTAAATGGCCCTTAGCTTCAGGATATTTTTGTGAAGTGATGTCTCCAGACTTGACCATAAGCCCTGGATATTCCTTCCCTGTGTGACTGCTCCCCAGCCTCGCAGGCTGGCATCCGTGGTCACCAGGACCCAGTCCTGAATGCCGAATCTGCGGCCCTCTAGAAGATGAGCACTCTGCAACCATCACAGGAGGGACACCCTTGTCCTTGGTGACAGGGTTATCCGCTGATGCATCTGAAGATGCGACCCGGACCATTTGTCCAGCAGGTCCCACTGGAAAGTTCTTGCGTGGAATCTGCCGAATGGGATTGCTTCGTAGGAAGCCACCATTTTACCCAGAACCCTTGTGCATTGATGCACTGAGACTTGGCTCGGTTTTAGGAGGTTCCTGACTAGCTCGGATAACTCCCTGGCTTTCTCCTCCGGGAGAAAAACCTTTTTCTGGACTGTGTCCAGGATCATCCCTAGGAACAGAAGACAAGTCGTCGGAACCAGCTGCGATTTTGGAATACTGAGAATCCAATCGTGCTGCCGCAACACTACCTGAGATAGTGCTACACCGACCTCCAACTGTTCCCTGGATCTTACCCTTATCAGGGAATCGTCCAAGTAAAGGATAACTAAAATTCCCTTCCTTCGAAGGAATATCATCATTTCGGCCATTACCTTGGTAAAGACCCGGGTTGCCGTGGACCATCCATACGGCAGCGTCTGAACTGATAGTGACAGTTCTGTACCATAAACCTGAGGTACCCTTGATGAGAAGGGTAAATTTTGACATGAAGGTAAGCATCCTTGATGTCCCGAGACATCATGTAGTCCCCTTCTTCCAGGTTCGCAATCACTGCTCTGAGTGACTCAATCTTGAATTTGAACCTCTGTATGTAAGTGTTCAAAGATTTTAGATTTAGAATCGGTCTCACCGAGCCGTCCGGCTTCGGTACCACAACAGTGTGGAATAATACCCCGTTCCCTGTTGCAGGAGGGGTAACTTGTTATCACCTGCTGGGAATACAGCTTGTGAATGGCTTCCAAAACAGTCTCCCTGTCAGAAGGAGACATCGGTAAAGCCGACTTTAGGAAACGGCGAGGGGGAGACGTCTCGAATTCTAATTTGTACCCCTGAGATATCACCTGAAGGATCCAGGGGTCTACTTGCGAGTGAGCCCACTGCGCGCTGAAATTCATTGAGACGGGCCCCCCAC
This sequence comes from Pseudophryne corroboree, assembly GCF_028390025.1. Lineage (NCBI taxonomy): Eukaryota > Metazoa > Chordata > Amphibia > Anura > Myobatrachidae > Pseudophryne > Pseudophryne corroboree. The sequence continues at coordinate 120,922,468 of NC_086453.1, forward strand.
CGTGCCTGATTCTGCTTGTAAAGCCCCAGCGTCATACTGAGGGCTTGGCAGAGGCGGGAGAGGGTTTCTGTTCCTGGGAACTGGCTGATTTCTGCAGCCTTTTTCCTCTCCCTCTGTCACGGGGCAGAAATAAGGAATCTTTTGCCCGCTTGTCCACGAAAAGACTGCGCCTGATAATACGGCGTCTTCTCATGTTGAGAGGCGACCTGGGGTACAAACGTGGATTTCCCAGCTGTTGCCGTGGCCACCAGGTCTGAAAGACCGACCCCAAATAACTCCTCCCTTTAATAAGGCAATACTTCCAAATGCCGTTTGGAATACGCATCACCTGACCACTGACGTGTCCATAACCCTCTACTGGTAGAAATGGACAACGCACTTAGAGACTTGATGCCAGTCGGCAAATATTCCGCTGTGCATCACGCATATATAGAAATGCATCTTTTAAATGCTCTATAGGCAAAAATATACTGTCCCTATCTAGGGTATCAATATTTTCAGTCAGGGAATCCGACCATGCCAACCCAGCACTGCACATCCAGGCTGAGGCGATTGCTGGTCGCAGTATAACACCAGTATGTGTGTAAATATTTTAGGATACCCTCCTGCTTTCTATCAGCAAGATCCTTAAGGGCGGCCATCTCAGGAGAGGGTAGAGCCCTTACAAGCGTGTGAGCGCTTTATCCACCCTAGGGGGTGTTTCCCAACGCACCCTAACCTCTGGCGGGAAAGGATATAATGCCAATAACATTTTAGAAATTATCAGTTGTTATCGGGGGAAAACCACGCATCATCACACACCTCATTTAATTTCTCAGATTCAGGAAAACTACAGGTAGTTTTTCCTCACCGAACATAATACCCCTTTTTTTTTTGGTGGTACTCGTATTATCAGAAATGTGTAAAAACATTTTTCATTGCCTCAATCATGTAACGTGTGGCCCTACTGGAAAGTCACATTTGTCTCTTCACCGTCGACACTGGAGTCAGTATCCGTGTCGGCGTCTATATCTGCCATCTGAGGTAACGGGCGCTTTAGAGCCCCTGACGGCCTATGAGACGTCTGGACAGGCACAAGCTGAGTAGCCGGCTGTCTCATGTCAACCACTGTCTTTTATACAGAGCTGACACTGTCATGTAATTCCTTCCAACAGTTCATCCACTCAGGTGTCGACCCCCTAGGGGGTGACATCACTATTACAGGCAATCTGCTCCGTCTCCACATCATTTTTCTCCTCATACATGTCGACACAAATGTACCGACATACAGCACACAGACAGGGAATGCTCTGATAGAGGACAGGACCCCACTAGCCCTTTGGGGAGACAGAGGGAGAGTTTGCCAGCACACACCAGAGCGCTATATATATACAGGGATAACCTTATATAAGTGTTTTTCCCCTTATAGCTGCTGTTTTATTTAATACTGCGCGTAATTAGTGCCCCCCCTCTCTTTTTTAACCCTTTCTGTAGTGTAGTGACTGCAGGGGAGAGACAGGGAGCTTCCCTCCAACGGAGCTGTGAGGGAAAATGGCGCCAGTGTGCTGAGGAGATAGGCTCCGCCCCCTTATCGGCGGCCTTATCTCCCGTTTTTCTATGTATTCTGGCAGGGGTTAAATGCATCCATATAGCCCAGGAGCTATATGTGATGCATTTTTTATGCCATCCAAGGTGTTTTTATTGCGTCTCAGGGCGCCCCCCCCAGCGCCCTGCACCCTCAGTGACCGGAGTGTGAAGTGTGCTGAGAGCAATGGCGCACAGCTGCAGTGCTGTGCGCTACCTTGTTGAAGACAGGACGTCTTCTGCCGCCGATTTTCCGGACCTCTTCTGTCTTCTGGCTCTGTAAGGGGGCCGGCGGCGCGGCTCTGGGGCCCATCCAGGCTGGGCCTGTGATCGTCCCTCTGGAGCTAATGTCCAGTAGCCTAAGAAGCCAAATCCACTCTGCACGCAGGTGAGTTCGCTTCTTCTCCCCTTAGTCCCTCGATGCAGTGAGCCTGTTGCCAGCAGGTCTCACTGAAAATAAAAAACCTAAAACTAAACTTTTCACTAAGCAGCTCAGGAGAGCCACCTAGTGTGCACCCTTCTCGTTCGGGCACAGAAATCTAACTGAGGCTTGGAGGAGGGTCATAGGGGGAGGAGCCAGTGCACACCAGATAGTCCTAAAGCTTTCTTTAGATGTGCCCAGTCTCCTGCGGAGCCGCTATTCCCCATGGTCCATACGGAGTCCCCAGCATCCACTTAGGACGTTAGAGAAAAGAGTTTATGATCATACTACATCTGTTGCAAGTGAGTAGATATACAAATTATACACTCATTATTAATCACTGAGAGTAAGTAACAAATCCAGTGACTGGTGAATCGGGATACTGTAAGTCATGCTGTGATGCAGTAGTGCCAAAACAAATGTATTTATTTTTTGCATACAGGTAAGACATAGCCTGTTTTCACATGTAGCACACAAATATTGTGCAGCTCTATTTTATCACTGAGGTTTACAAGTATATGCCATATACCCTACTCCGTCACTGCCCGCATAGTGTATTATGGTTTTGGCAAGGTGCACAATTGCAGCTTCTTTCTTAACTTAGGTAGTCATTCCGAGTTGATCGCACATAGCAACATTTTGTTGCTCGTGCGATCAACTTGACGCCGCCTATGGGGGAGTGTATATTAGCATAGCAGGGCTGCGATCACTTGTGCAGCCTTGCTATGCTAAAAAAGTTTCCTGCAAAACAAGACCAGAGTCAGACCTACTTACCATATGCGACGGATCCAGCGATGAAGGTCCCGGGATTGACGTCAGACATCCGCCCTCCAAACGCCTGGACACGCCTGCGTTCGGATCTCTACAGCTGGAAAACGGTGAGTAGACGCCCCGGAATGCCTCTTCCCTGTCAATCTTCTTGCGATCGCGCTAGCAATCACTTTATTCTTTGTTCTGGGCGCTGCCCGCAACGACGCGCGTGCGCATTGCGGCTGCCGCGCATGCACATTTTTGACCCGTTCGCACCGCAGTGAAGAACCGCTGCGTGCGAACAGGTTGGAATGACCCCCTTAATTCTATCTGCAAATGAGGCGCCGCAGGAACAATAAGTGAAGGTGCCCCGCAGGGGCATTAAGCACCGGATGAGTGACTTGTGTCACTCATTCAAGGGAATATGTATCAAACTTTCGAGAGAGATAAAGTGGATAAGTTGCCCATAGCAACCAATCAGATTCTAGCTAGCATTTATCTAGCTCATGGGGACATGTACTAAGCAGTGATAAAGTGGAGAAGTAAGCCAGTGAAGTTGCCCATGGCAACCAATCAGCTGCTCTGTACACTTTTATAGTATGCAAATTATAAATGTTACGTAAATGCTGATTGGTTGCCAATGCCATGTGCAACTTCTCCACTGGCTTACTTCTCCACGTATATAACTGCTTAGTACATGTCCCCCACAGTCTTTAAAATGACAGTTAGAAGTTGAACGGTTGCTATGGACAACTTCTCCACTTTATCTCTCTAGAAGGTTTGTTACATATACCCCTTGCTGTTTCTGGCACCCCTTGACCATTGGAGCCTTTGGCTCACAGCACTGGCCCAGAGTATTACAGCCATGAAATGACACAAATTACAAACTACACCACCCTCCAGTATGACAGCCTTCCTCCCAGCAGCTGTACACTTACATTAGTGTTTTGTGCATTGTAGTAGAATGTGTAATAAATTTAAATGGATTTGGTAAAATATTAGAAGCTAGACAACATTCATTTATAGCACCAACATTGTGTAAAATAACTTATGGTTAAATGCCCTTTTATCATTTTACTATACTTAAATTACTATGTACAGTGCCTTCCATGGTTCCTGTATATGTCAGAGAATAGTAGTCATACATTTGTCAGTTACACTACTTGGTTTATTACATGCAACCCTGAGCAATCCCTAACGCCATACTGATTGAATTATTATAATACTTGCTGTACATCTCCCTGTCAGAAAGCGGCAGGAAATGCCATGTTTGCATAATATATCTTACCCCCCTCATGATTCTCTCCCGCAGTTCCGCATGAGTTAGGGGTCTCTCATCTTCATCTACTGTGGGGGACTCACTGTCACTGTCATACTCATCTCTGAAATAAAACAAGAAAAAAAAAATGAGACAAGCATAAGATACGTCTATGTTGTATAAAACTCTACAGATTCAATTCTAATTCATTTGTTATTCAAATTTCCACTACAGTATACTGCTCTTAACACCTTGTGCAATTATTTATGACAATACCTTTCATATCATTAGTATACTAACTTCCTGTAAAAGTCGCAGTACACCCATTTGTTTCAAAAACTGTGCAGGAAATGGGAAAACGGAATACTCCAGTAAGGTATGGGTGAGGTGGGCTATCTTTTAGGGTATGTACCAAACATGGGCGCCATCTTCAAATTGGCCATCTTGAATCTAAGTCAGTTTTTTTTCAAATGGAAAGGGAGTCGTGTAACATGTCAAACAACATCAGAATTTGCTGAAAAGTTTATTGCTGCAAACAGATTTGAAATAGTAGTTATGGTTCAAAAGTTACAACCTTTTTTGTTGTTGCAGGTAACTGAAGATGGCTTTGACAAAAGAGGAGAGAATTGAGGCCATTTTGATTAGAGATGAGCGCCTGAAATTTTTCGGGTTTTGTGTTTTGGTTTTGGGTTCGGTTCCGCGGCCGTGTTTTGGGTTCGAACGCGTTTTGGCAAAACCTCACCGAATTTTTTTTGTCGGATTCGGGTGTGTTTTGGATTCGGGTGTTTTTTTCAAAAAACACTAAAAAACAGCTTAAATCATAGAATTTGGGGGTCATTTTGATCCCAAAGTATTATTAACCTCAAAAACCATAATTTACACTCATTTTCAGTCTATTCTGAATACCTCACACCTCACAATATTATTTTTAGTCCTAAAATTTGCACCGAGGTCGCTGTGTGAGTAAGATAAGCGACCCTAGTGGCCGACACAAACACCGGGCCCATCTAGGAGTGGCACTGCAGTGTCACGCAGGATGTCCCTTCCAAAAAACCCTCCCCAAACAGCACATGACGCAAAGAAAAAAAGAGGCGCAATGAGGTAGCTGTGTGAGTAAGATTAGCGACCCTAGTGGCCGACACAAACACCGGGCCCATCTAGGAGTGGCACTGCAGTGTCACGCAGGATGGCCCTTCCAAAAAACCCTCCCCAAACAGCACATGACGCAAAGAAAAAAAGAGGCGCAATGAGGTAGCTGTGTGAGTAAGATTAGCGACCCTAGTGGCCGACACAAACACCGGGCCCATCTAGGAGTGGCACTGCAGTGTCACGCAGGATGTCCCTTCCAAAAAACCCTCCCCAAACAGCACATGACGCAAAGAAAAAAAGAGGCGCAATGAGGTAGCTGTGTGAGTAAGATTAGCGACCCTAGTGGCCGACACAAACACCGGGCCCATCTAGGAGTGGCACTGCAGTGTCACGCAGGATGTCCCTTCCAAAAAACCCTCCCCAATCAGCACATGATGCAAAGAAAAAGAAAAGAAAAAAGAGGTGCAAGATGGAATTGTCCTTGGGCCCTCCCACCCACCCTTATGTTGTATAAACAAAACAGGACATGCACACTTTAACCAACCCATCATTTCAGTGACAGGGTCTGCCACACGACTGTGACTGATATGACGGGTTGGTTTGGACCCCCCCCAAAAAAGAAGCAATTAATCTCTCCTTGCACAAACTGGCTCTACAGAGGCAAGATGTCCACCTCATCTTCACCCTCCGATATATCACCGTGTACATCCCCCTCCTCACAGATTATCAATTCGTCCCCACTGGAATCCACCATCTCAGCTCCCTGTGTACTTTGTGGAGGCAATTGCTGCTGGTCAATGTCTCCGCGGAGGAATTGATTATAATTCATTTTAATGAACATCATCTTCTCCACATTTTCTGGATGTAACCTCGTACGCCGATTGCTGACAAGGTGAGCGGCGGCACTAAACACTCTTTCGGAGTACACACTTGTGGGAGGGCAACTTAGGTAGAATAAAGCCAGTTTGTGCAAGGGCCTCCAAATTGCCTCTTTTTCCTGCCAGTATAAGTACGGACTGTGTGACGTGCCTACTTGGATGCGGTCACTCATATAATCCTCCACCATTCTATCAATGTTGAGAGAATCATATGCAGTGACAGTAGACGACATGTCCGTAATCGTTGTCAGGTCCTTCAGTCCGGACCAGATGTCAGCATCAGCAGTCGCTCCAGACTGCCCTGCATCACCGCCAGCGGGTGGGCTCGGAATTCTGAGCCTTTTCCTCGCACCCCCAGTTGCGGGAGAATGTGAAGGAGGAGATGTTGACAGGTCGCGTTCCGCTTGACTTGACAATTTTGTCACCAGCAGGTCTTTCAACCCCAGCAGACCTGTGTCTGCCGGAAAGAGAGATCCAAGGTAGGCTTTAAATCTAGGATCGAGCACGGTGGCCAAAATGTAGTGCTCTGATTTCAACAGATTGACCACCCGTGAATCCTTGTTAAGCGAATTAAGGGCTGCATCCACAAGTCCCACATGCCTAGCGGAATCGCTCCCTTTTAGCTCCTTCTTCAATGCCTCCAGCTTCTTCTGCAAAAGCCTGATGAGGGGAATGACCTGACTCAGGCTGGCAGTGTCTGAACTGACTTCACGTGTGGCAAGTTCAAAGGGCATCAGAACCTTGCACAACGTTGAAATCATTCTCCACTGCACTTGAGACAGGTGCATTCCACCTCCTATATCGTGCTCAATTGTATAGGCTTGAATGGCCTTTTGCTGCTCCTCCAACCTCTGAAGCATATAGAGGGTTGAATTCCACCTCGTTACCACTTCTTGCTTCAGATGATGGCAGGGCAGGTTCAGTAGTTTTTGGTGGTGCTCCAGTCTTCTGTACGTGGTGCCTGTACGCCGAAAGTGTCCCGCAATTTTTCTGGCCACCGACAGCATCTCTTGCACGCCCCTGTCGTTTTTTAAAAAATTCTGCACCACCAAATTCAAGGTATGTGCAAAACATGGGACGTGCTGGAATTTGCCCATATTTAATGCACACACAATATTGCTGGCGTTGTCCGATGCCACAAATCCACAGGAGAGTCCAATTGGGGTAAGCCATTCCGCGATGATCTTCCTCAGTTGCCGTAAGAGGTTTTCAGCTGTGTGCGTATTCTGGAAAGCGGTGATACAAAGCGTAGCCTGCCTAGGAAAGAGTTGGCGTTTGCGAGATGCTGCTACTGGTGCCGCCGCTGCTGTTCTTGCGGCGGGAGTCCATACATCTACCCAGTGGGCTGTCACAGTCATATAGTCCTGACCCTGCCCTGCTCCACTTGTCCACATGTCCGTGGTTAAGTGGACATTGGGTACAACTGCATTTTTTAGGACACTGGTGAGTCTTTTTCTGACGTCCGTGTACATTCTCGGTATCGCCTGCCTAGAGAAGTGGAACCTAGATGGTATTTGGTAACGGGGGCACACTGCCTCAATAAATTGTCTAGTTCCCTGTGAACTAACGGCGGATACCGGACGCACGTCTAACACCAACATAGTTGTCAAGGACTCAGTTATCCGCTTTGCAGTAGGATGACTGCTGTGATATTTCATCTTCCTCGCAAAGGACTGTTGAACAGTCAATTGCTTACTGGAAGTAGTACAAGTGGGCTTACGACTTCCCCTCTGGGATGACCATCGACTCCCAGCGGCAACAACAGCAGCGCCAGCAGCAGTAGGCGTTACACGCAAGGATGCATCGGAGGAATCCCAGGCAGGAGAGGACTCGTCAGAATTGCCAGTGACATGGCCTGCAGGACTATTGGCATTCCTGGGGAAGGAGGAAATTGACACTGAGGGAGTTGGTGGGGTGGTTTGCGTGAGCTTGGTTACAAGAGGAAGGGATTTACTGGTCAGTGGACTGCTTCCGCTGTCACCCAAAGTTTTTGAACTTGTCACTGACTTATTATGAATGCGCTGCAGGTGACGTATAAGGGAGGATGTTCCGAGGTGGTTAACGTCCTTACCCCTACTTATTACAGCTTGACAAAGGGAACACACGGCTTGACACCTGTTGTCCGCATTTCTGGTGAAATACCTCCACACCGAAGAGCTGATTTTTTTGGTATTTTCACCTGGCATGTCAACGGCCATATTCCTCCCACGGACAACAGGTGTCTCCCCGGGTGCCTGACTTAAACAAACCACCTCACCATCAGAATCCTCCTGGTCAATTTCCTCCCCAGCGCCAGCAACACCCATATCCTCCTCATCCTGGTGTACTTCAACACTGACATCTTCAATCTGACTATCAGGAACTGGACTGCGGGTGCTCCTTCCAGCACTTGCAGGGGGCGTGCAAATGGTGGAAGGCGCATGCTCTTCACGTCCAGTGTTGGGAAGGTCAGGCATCGCAACCGACACAATTGGACTCTCCTTGTGGATTTGGGATTTCGAAGAATGCACAGTTCTTTGCTGTGCTGCTTTTGCCAGCTTGAGTCTTTTCATTTTTCTAGCGAGAGGCTGAGTGCTTCCATCCTCATGTGAAGCTGAACCACTAGCCATGAACATAGGCCAGGGCCTCAGCCGTTCCTTGCCACTCCGTGTGGTAAATGGCATATTGGCAAGTTTACGCTTCTCCTCCGACAATTTTATTTTAGGTTTTGGAGTCCTTTTTTTACTGATATTTGGTGTTTTGGATTTGACATGCTCTGTACTATGACATTGGGCATCGGCCTTGGCAGACGACGTTGCTGGCATTTCATCGTCTCGGCCATGACTAGTGGCAGCAGCTTCAGCACGAGGTGGAAGTGGATCTTGATCTTTCCCTAATTTTGGAACCTCAACATTTTTGTTCTCCATATTTTAATAGGCACAACTAAAAGGCACCTCAGGTAAACAATGGAGATGGATGGATTGGATACTAGTATACAATTATGGACGGGCTGCCGAGTGCCGACACAGAGGTAGCCACAGCCGTGAACTACCGCACTGTACTGTGTCTGCTGCTAATATATAGACTGGTTGATAAAGAGATAGTATACTCGTAACTAGTATGTATGTATAAAGAAAGAAAAAAAAACCACGGTTAGGTGGTATATACAATTATGGACGGGCTGCCGAGTGCCGACACAGAGGTAGCCACAGCCGTGAACTACCGCACTGTACTGTGTCTGCTGCTAATATATAGACTGGTTGATAAAGAGATAGTATACTCGTAACTAGTATGTATGTATAAAGAAAGAAAAAAAAACCACGGTTAGGTGGTATATACAATTATGGACGGGCTGCCGAGTGCCGACACAGAGGTAGCCACAGCCGTGAACTACCGCACTGTACTGTGTCTGCTGCTAATATATAGACTGGTTGATAAAGAGATAGTATACTCGTAACTAGTATGTATGTATAAAGAAAGAAAAAAAAACCACGGTTAGGTGGTATATACAATTATGGACGGGCTGCCGAGTGCCGACACAGAGGTAGCCACAGCCGTGAACTACCGCACTGTACTGTGTCTGCTGCTAATATATAGACTGGTTGATAAAGAGATAGTATACTCGTAACTAGTATGTATGTATAAAGAAAGAAAAAAAAACCACGGTTAGGTGGTATATACAATTATGGACGGGCTGCCGAGTGCCGACACAGAGGTAGCCACAGCCGTGAACTACCGCACTGTACTGTGTCTGCTGCTAATATATAGACTGGTTGATAAAGAGATAGTATACTCGTAACTAGTATGTATGTATAAAGAAAGAAAAAAAAACCACGGTTAGGTGGTATATACAATTATGGACGGGCTGCCGAGTGCCGACACAGAGGTAGCCACAGCCGTGAACTACCGCACTGTACTGTGTCTGCTGCTAATATATAGACTGGTTGATAAAGAGATAGTATACTCGTAACTAGTATGTATGTATAAAGAAAGAAAAAAAAAACCACGGTTAGGTGGTATATACAATTATGGACGGGCTGCCGAGTGCCGACACAGAGGTAGCCACAGCCGTGAACTACCGCACTGTACTGTGTCTGCTGCTAATATATAGACTGGTTGATAAAGAGATAGTATACTCGTAACTAGTATGTATGTATAAAGAAAGAAAAAAAAACCACGGTTAGGTGGTATATACAATTATGGACGGGCTGCCGAGTGCCGACACAGAGGTAGCCACAGCCGTGAACTACCGCACTGTACTGTGTCTGCTGCTAATATAGACTGGTTGATAAAGAGAAAGTATACTCGTAACTAGTATGTATGTATAAAGAAAGAAAAAAAAACCACGGTTAGGTGGTATATACAATTATGGACGGGCTGCCGAGTGCCGACACAGAGGTAGCCACAGCCGTGAACTACCGCACTGTACTGTGTCTGCTGCTAATATATAGACTGGTTGATAAAGAGATAGTATACTCGTAACTAGTATGTATGTATAAAGAAAGAAAAAAAAACCACGGTTAGGTGGTATATACAATTATGGACGGGCTGCCGAGTGCCGACACAGAGGTAGCCACAGCCGTGAACTACCGCACTGTACTGTGTCTGCTGCTAATATAGACTGGTTGATAAAGAGATAGTATACTCGTAACTAGTATGTATGTATAAAGAAAGAAAAAAAAACCACGGTTAGGTGGTATATACAATTATGGACGGGCTGCCGAGTGCCGACACAGAGGTAGCCACAGCCGTGAACTACCGCACTGTACTGTGTCTGCTGCTAATATAGACTGGTTGATAAAGAGATAGTATACTACTAATATTATATATACTGGTGGTCAGGTCACTGGTCACTAGTCACACTGGCAGTGGCACTCCTGCAGCAAAAGTGTGCACTGTTTAATTTTAATATAATATTATGTACTCCTGGCTCCTGCTATAACCTATAACCTATAACTGGCACTGCAGTAGTGCTCCCCAGTCTCCCCCACAATTATAAGCTGTGTGAGCTGAGCAGTCAGACAGATATATAATATATATAGATGATGCAGCACACTGGCCTGAGCCTGAGCAGTGCACACAGATATGGTATGTGACTGACTGAGTCACTGTGTGTATCGCTTTTTTCAGGCAGAGAACGGATATATTAAATAAACTGCACTGTGTGTCTGGTGGTCACTCACTATATAATATATTATGTACTCCTGGCTCCTGCTATAACCTATAACTGGCACTGCAGTAGTGCTCCCCAGTCTCCCCCACAATTATAAGCTGTGTGAGCTGAGCAGTCAGACAGATATATATATTATATATAGATAATAGATGATGCAGCACACTGGCCTGAGCCTGAGCAGTGCACACAGATATGGTATGTGACTGAGTCACTGTGTGCTGTGTATCGCTTTTTTCAGGCAGAGAACGGATTATAAAGTAAACTGCACTGTCCTCACTAGTAAACTCTCTCCACTCAGTCTCTACACTTCTACAGTAACAGTACTCCTCCTAGTCAGCTCCAGTAAATCTCTCTCAGTCTCTTATAATCTAAATGGAGAGGACGCCAGCCACGTCCTCTCCCTATCAATCTCAATGCACGTGTGAAAATGGCGGCGACGCGCGGCTCCTTATATAGAATCCGAGTCTCGCGATAGAATCCGAGCCTCGCGAGAATCCGACAGCGTCATGATGACGTTCGGGCGCGCTCGGGTTAACCGAGCAAGGCGGGAAGATCCGAGTCGCTCGGACCCGTGAAAAAAAACATGAAGTTCTGGCGGGTTCGGATTCAGAGAAACCGAACCCGCTCATCTCTAATTTTGATGTCTAGAGAATGAGGTTTCCGTGTCATAACTGCACATTTTAACAACCGGCACCCAGAAAGACCTCCAATTTCACATAACACTGTCAATTGACAAATTTCTAAATTCCGAGAAACTGGGACTGTGGCTGACAAGTCATGGAGTGGTCGTCCAAAAGTTCTACTGACGAGACAACCCCAGCAATGGTTTTGGCATCCTTCAAAAAGAGCCCACAACACAGCACATGGTGTTTGACATCAAAATGAACTCAATTCTCTCCTCTTTTGTCAAAGCCATCTTCAGTTACCTGCAGCAATAAAAGTGTTGTAACTTTTGAACCATAACGGCTATTTCAAATCTGTTTACAGCAATAAACTTTTCAGTAAATTCTGATGCTGTTTGACGTGTTAGATGACCCCTTTTCCAGTTGAAAAAACTGACTTAGATTCAAGATGCCCATGTTCGGTACATACCCTAAAAGATAGCCCACCTCACAGTTTTTGAAACACAAGAGTGTACTGCGACTTTTGAATCACCCTGTACATTTAAAAAAAACAACAACAAATGTTATGCCTGGACACATAGCTCAGAGGGGTTATTTGATAAATTTCAGAACTATAGAATGCCTGGGGTGCATAGAGAGTCAATAAATAAATAATAATAATAATAATAATAATAATACTTCATTTAATGGTGCCATGTGGCACTAATGTGCCTTTGACACCTTAGAAATCACATCCCCACAGATTTATCCAATAAACTGTAAAATGAAGGGGTAATTCATCGGTCTGCTGGATCAAGCCATGATATCCACCTATGAATATTTAGTTAGACTGTACCAGTGTTAGCGGCGGTCTCTTGACCGCCGGTCACATAACTACAGCCCCAATATTTTTCAGAGTTTGACTATCGCATATAGGGGGTAATTCCAAATTGATCGCAGCAGGAATTTTTTTAGCAGTTGGGCAAAACCATGTGCACTGCAGGGGAGGCAGATATAACATGTGCAGAAAGAGTTATATTTGAGTGGGTTATTTTATTTCTGTGCAGGGTAAATACTGGCTGCTTTATTTTTACACTGCAAATTAGATTGCATATTGAACACACCAGACCCAAATCTAACTCTCTCTGCACATGTTAAATCTGCCTCCCCTGCAGTGCACTTGGTTTTGCCCAACTGCTAGAAAATTTCCTGCTGCGATCAACTTGGAATTCCCCCCATAATACAATGTTTCTGTCTCCCATGCACACTATACTGGTGCTGAAATCAGATATAATGGGTATAAACTCAATGGGAGCCTAGACGAAGCAGAACAGGGTGGGAAACAATGGGAAGCCGATGCAGATTAGGCAGACCGAGTTAGAAGACAAGACACAAGAGGTTAAACTTGAGGATAAAGCAGACGCCAATAGGATATACATGTACAACACATACAAGGAGAGCACATGAGAAACAAGGGAAGACAGCAGACAAGGAGAGGTAATAATACACAACTGCAGTAGACAGTAGTGAAGGAAAACAAGCAATGGGCATGCACAAAGAAGGCTAGAAGACAAGTGCCTAGGGAAACAAACAATGGGAGCGCAACAGGGAAAAAAGACTAGCAGGCAATAGCCGATTGAAACAATGGTAGCATACCAGAGACAAGGCTAGCAGGCAAGAGGTGAGGGAAACAATGGCGGCATACCAGAGACAAGGCTAGCAGGCAAGAGGTTAGGGAAACAATGGCAGCATACCAGAGACAAGGCTAGCAGACAAGAGGTGAGGGAAACAATGGCGGCATACCAGAGACAAGGCTAGCAGGCAAGAGGTTAGGGAAACAATGGCAGCATACCAGAGACAAGGCTAGCAGACAAGAGGTGAGGGAAACAATGGCAGCATAACAGAGACAAGGCTAGCAGACAAGAGGTGAGGGAAACAATGGCAGCATAACAGAGACAAGGCTAGCAGACAACAGGTGAGGGAACAATGGCAGCATACCAGAGACAAGGCTAGCAGGCAAGAGGTGAGGGAAACAATGGCGGCATAACAGAGACAAGGCTAGCAGACAACAGGTGAGGGAACAATGGCAGCATACCAGAGACAAGGCTAGCAGACAAGAGGTGAGGGAAACAATGGCAGCATAACAGAGACAAGGCTAGCAGATAACAGGTGAGGGAACAATGGCAGCATACCAGAGACAAGGCTAGCAGGCAAGAGGTTAGGGAAACAATGGCAGCATACCAGAGACAAGGCTAGCAGGCAAGAGGTGAGGAAAACAATGGCTGTATACTAGAGACATAGCTAGCAAGCAAGAGGTGAAGGAAACAATGGAAGCATACCAGAGACAATGCGAGCAGGCAAGAGGTGAGGGAAACAATGGCAGCATAACAGAGACTAGGCTAGCAGACAAGAGGTGAGGAAAACAATGGCTGTATACTAGAGACATAGCTAGCAAGCAAGAGGTGAAGGAAACAATGGAAGCATACCAGAGACAATGCGAGCAGGCAAGAGATGAGGAAAACAATACAATGCGAGCAGGCAAGAGGTGAGGAAAACAATGGCAGCATACCAGAGACAATGCAAGCAGGCAAGAGGTGAGGAAAACAATGGCAGCATACCAGAGACAATGCGAGCAGGCAAGAGGTGAGGAAAACAATGGCAACATACCAGAGACAATGTGAGCAATACATAATAATGACAGACAGGAAGAGAATAAAAATCAAACTGTGTAAACGAAACACAAGAAGCTGGAGAATTTCTATCGCACTGGAAAAGTTAAAATAGCAATTAAGGATAAAGGCAGTCTTATGTCTTTTATGACTGTGTTTTATTTATGTCATGGGTGTTATGAACCCAGGTTCAGAATTTACTCTCAAGGCTGCTGGGATTTAGCTGCATCATTCACGGTGGATATAAAATACTGAGAAAACATTTGGAACACTTAAGTCTGATAGTCATGTTCAGATCACTCTTAATATATCTTCACTTGCATTATAAAAAAGCAGTGATGTACAAAATTAATGTAATTAATTTCATAGACAGCTACGGTCCACAAATGTGCAAAGCTTAAACATAAACTATAATTATGTTGTGTCTACACAGCAATAATATCTAAGCTTCATAAATCACTATTGCCAGCCCATCAACTATTACAGGAAAATGGCTAACACAAATCTGTATTCTTATTCATGCTGAAGTACAGTATAACTCATTCAATGTAAATACTGTGTGTGTATATATATATATTATTTTTCATTTATTTTTTGTATTTTTTTTAATGAATTGTCATATAGACAGAAGAGAATATTGTCTTGTTAGTTATTGATAAATGCAAAAGTTGCATTTTCATTATAAGATGTGACATAATTACAACTGCAAGTGCAAAATACAGGTGGAAGTGAAGATACATCCAAACCAGTGGTGGAACTACCGCCAGTGCAAGCTGTGCCTTGCACTGGGGCCCGCCACTGTCAAGGAGCCCAAAGCCAGCGACATGTAATGAGTCAAACTGACTCATTACATGCCGCTGTGTGCTGCGGGCCACCGCCGCCCGCCGAGGAGAGGAGCGCAGCGGCCACGGGGGGAAGGAGGAGGAGGGAGATGGAGGAGGGTGCCGCAGCAGCGCTGTGTAATTGGTGGAGGTGCTGCTGTAGCTGTCCCTCTCCTTCACCATAGGCTGTCCTCTGCCGCTGTGAATGCTGGGAAGCGCATCCCAGCATTCACACCAATTACACTGTGCTGCTGCGGCTCCCTCCTCCTTCTCCCCTGCCCGGGATCTGCCAGGAGCTGCTGCAACGAGGAGCCTGACTGCCAGCGGAGACAGTAAAGTATAATTCATTCATTCTTTCTTTCTTTCTTTCTGTTTTCTGCCGTTATGTGTGTTAAAGGGGGGATGCTGTCTGCCGTTATGTGTAAAAAGGGGACACTGTCTGCCGTAATATGTAAAAAGGGGACGCTGGACGCTGTCTGCCGTAATGTGTAAAAAGTGAACGCTGTGTACCGTATTGTGTAAAAAAGGGGACGCTGTCTGCCATAATGTGTAAAAAAGGGGACTCTGTCTGCCGTAATGTGTAAAAAGGGGAATCTGTCTGCAGTAATGTGTAAAAAGGGGATGCTGTCTGCCGTAATGTGTAAAAAGGGGACGCTGTCTGCCGTAATGTGTAAAAAGGGGACGCTGTCTGCCGTAATGTGTAAAAGGTGGACGCTGTCTGCCGTAATGTGTAAAAAGGGGACTCTGTCCACCGTAAGGTGTAAAAGGGGCTCTACCTGATGTAGTGGTGCTACTGTGCGGCGTAATTTGAATAATGGAGACTACTGTGCACCGTTATATGAATTGGTATTATTTTGTGGCCACACCCTTTCCCCACGAAGCCACTGCCCCTGTTTTACATAGAGGGGGGAGGGGCTCCGATGCCGTTTCTTGCACACAGCGCTAAAATGTCTAGTGACGGCACTGTTACTAGGTATCCATTTCTCTGGCCCTGAGCAGGTCCCCCTCACCAAATCCTCTCCAGGGGTGAGGGAGTGGACTTGGATGGGATGAGGGGGGGCAAGGCATTTTGTCGCACCTTGGCCCACCGCTCGCTAGTTCCGCCACTGATCCAAACTACTGTTGTTTTGCTTTCTAAAAAAATTTTATGGAAATATTCTTTCCTGCAGTAGTCCAAATGGAAATGTCAAGGACAGTATTGCCAGGCATGCACGTACAGATTTTATCTGGCTACCTTGGACAGTGCTGATCTCAGGAACTTACACTGTGAGATTCACAGGGTATTGGCCATATTATCGGTGCTCCGTCCCCAGGGAGAAGACATTTCCCTGTTCCTTCCCATATGAAGGAACGTGGAAAATGTCCATTTCCATCGGTCGGCCACAGCAGGGCATACACTGCCCCATGCGGCCAACTTTACATTTTCAAAATATTGAATCGCAAGACATGCTGGATGGTCCGGCATGTCCATCTGATAAATATTACTGGATCAATAAA
This sequence comes from Pseudophryne corroboree, assembly GCF_028390025.1. Lineage (NCBI taxonomy): Eukaryota > Metazoa > Chordata > Amphibia > Anura > Myobatrachidae > Pseudophryne > Pseudophryne corroboree. The sequence goes on from NC_086453.1 coordinate 120,939,168, forward strand.
TGTAGCATGCATGCCCAGCATTAGTAATGCAAACAGCTGCCCCAGACTGCTTCTGACCTAGCTGTAATGCTCATGGCCGGCTCCAGGCCTATTGACACCCTGGGCGAGAAAATGTCAAAGCGCACCCACCCCCTTATGTGCGTGCAGAAGGCGTTCGCGCTCCTGGGAAAGTGGGTGTGGCCTCCTGTGAAAGTGGGAGTGGCCTCCTGGGAAAGTGGGCGTGGCCTCACACCTTCATATTATCACACTACAAATAAGTATATTTTCACACCCCCTCTACGCACATAATTAGCAGCCTTACACATAACATAGTAGTGTTCCTTACACGCAATGTCTCCAGTATAGTGCCAGATTACACATGTCTCCAGTATGGTGCCAGATACACATAATGTCTACAGTAGTGCAGTGCCAGCTACACATGACATGCCCCGCAGCAGTGCCAGCTACACATGACATGCCCCGCAGAAGTGCCAGCTACACATGAAATGCCCCGCAGCAGTGCCAGCTACACATGACATGCCCCGCAGCAGTGCCAGCTACACATGACATGCCCCGCAGCAGTGCCAGCTACACATGACATGCGCCGCAGCAGTGCCAGCTACACATGACATGCCCAGCAGCAGTGCCAGGTACACATGATATGCCCCCCAGCAGTGCCAGCTACACCTGATATGCACCCCAGCAGTGCCAGCTACACATAATATGCCCCGTAGCAGGCCCGGTACACATGCCCCACAGTGCCAGATATGCCGCCAGTGCCAGGTACACCTGCCCCACAGTGCCAGATATGCCCCCAGTGCCAGATACACCTGCTCCACAGTGCCAGATAAACATGCCCCACAGTGTCAGATATGCCCCCAGTGCCAGATACACTTGCCCCACAGTGCCAGATACACATGCCCCACAGTGTCAGATATGCCCCCAGTGCCAGATACACCTGCCCCAAAGTGCCAGATACACATGCCCCACAGTGCCAGATATGCCCCCAGTGTCAGATATGCCCCCCAGTGCCAGATACACATGCCCCACAGTGCCAAATACACATGCACCACGGTGCCAGATATGCCCACAGTGCCAGATACACATGCCCCACAGTGCCAGATACACATGCCCCACAGTGTCAGATATGCCCCCAGTGCCAGATACACCTGCCCCACAGTGCCAGATACACATGCCCCACAGTGCCAGATACACATGCCCCACAGTGCCAGATACACATGCCCCACAGTGTCAGATATGCCCCCAGTGCCAGATACACCTGCCCACAGTACCAGATATGCCCCCAGTGTCAGATATGCCCCCCAGTGCCAGATATGCCCCCCAGTGCCAAATAAACATGCCCCACAGTGCCAAATACACATGCCACACAGTGCCAGATATGCCCCCAGTGCCAGATACACATGCCCCACAGTGTCAGATATGCCCCCAGTGCCAGATACACCTGCCCCACAGTGCCAGATATGCCCCCAGTGTCAGATATGCCCCCAGTGCCAGATATGCCCCCCAGTGCCAGATACACATGCCCCACAGTGCCAAATACACTTGCCCCACAGTGCCAGATATGCCCCCCAGTGCCAGATATGCCCACAGTGCCAGATACACATGCCCCACAGTGTCAGATATGCCCCCCAGTGCCAGATATGCCCACAGTGCCAGATACACATGCCCCACAGTGTCAGATATGCCCCCAGTGTCAGATACACATGCCCCACAGTGCCAAATACACTTGCCCCACAGTGCCAGATATGCCCCCCAGTGCCAGATATGCCCACAGTGCCAGATACACATGCCCCACAGTGTCAGATATGCCCCCCAGTGCCAGATATGCCCACAGTGCCAGATACACATGCCCCACAGTGTCAGATATGCCCCCCAGTGCCAGATATGCCCACAGTGCCAGATACACATGCCCCACAGTGTCAGATATGCCCCCCAGTGCCAGATATGCCCACAGTGCCAGATACACATGCCCCACAGTGTCAGATATGCCCCCCAGTGCCAGATATGCCCACAGTGCCAGATACACCTGCCCCACAGTGCCAGATATGCCCCCAGTGCCAGATATGCCCCCCAGTGCAAGATACACATGCCCCCCAGTGCCAAATACACATGCCCCACAGTGCCAGATATGCCCCCAGTGCCAGATACACATGCCCCACAGTGCCAGATATGCCCATCCCCAGAAACACATGTCCCCACACAGTGTCCCGTCCCCCCGTCCCCCCCAAGTGCTGCTCACCGCGCTGCTGCTGCCGACGGTCCTTTGGGCTCTTTGGCGGGGAGGAGGCGGCTGCTGCTGCTCCTGCTGTGAGGACGGGAAGGAGAGCGCAGCGTGCGCCTCTCCTTCCCCTCAGTCTCCGGCTGTGCGCACTCTGCTAAACAAACTCAGTGCGCGCTATGCGGTGCCAGCGGTGCGCACAGAGTAGTTTTGCATAGTCCTGCCCCCAGCACAGAGTCAGCCACTGACTGCTGGCTGGGGGTAGGACTCGGAGGCGGGCCGGGGACGGACGGATGCTGCTGGAGCCACACACAGACACAAGACCAGGCTCCACTATGGCGGTGCCAGCGTGTGGTGCCCATTAAGGGTGGCGCCCTGCGCGGCCGCTCTATTGGAATATGCCTGGAGCCGGCCCTGGTAATGCTAATGATTTAAGCACCGTCAGCTGGAGGGGTGAATCAGCAATCAGCCAATCAGAAGCAGCTACAAGGTACTTCTGATTATCAGCATCACTGCATATCATTGCACCTGCACCAGCAAACTGTGATGCAATTACATGAACACAACTTTACCATCCTGTACCTGTGCTTGTACACCCATGGATAACCCATTCTGTCTCTAAGTAGCAAATAAAAAAAAAAAAAAAAAAACTGAATGAACCCCTGAATGCATAATTTGGATAGAGTTTTTGCTATATGTAATTAGGATTGCCAAGCAATCCCTTTTACGGTGATTTAATTATATAGGTTCAGTGGCTAGTTAAAATCAGAAATAGCTCTAACCAGCCATGGAATCTGTATAATGTGTATATATACTGTATCCATAATTAAAGGGAGGAGTTGACAAAACTCATGCAGGAAGCGGGATGAAATATACTTCATCATAGCTTCATTTTAATCAAAACTGTCAGAGTAAGCTATACATTCTAATGAGTTGCTGTATGTATGTACAGTATGAGAAAATAGGATTTTAATACCTACCGGTAAATCCTTTTCTCTTAGTCCGTAGAGGATTCTGGGGTCACATCAAGAACCATGGGGTATAGAAGGCATCCACAGGAGACATGGGCACTTTAAGACTTTCAAAGGGGTGTGAACTGGCTCCTCCCTCTATGCCCCTCCTCCAGACTCCAGTTATAGGAGCTGTGCCCAGGGAGACGGACATTTCGAGGTAAAGGATTTATTGTTAAACTAAGGTGAGATACATACCAGCTCACACCTCAAGTACGCCGTACAACAAGGCATTTAACACAACGCAAGTCAACGGCATGAACAACCTCAGCAACAGGCTGACTATAACATGTGTGTAACCACAACTAATAACTGCAGATACAGTACGCACTGGGACGGGCGCCCAGCATCCTCTACAGACTAAGAGAAAAGGATTTACCGTTAGGTATTAAAATCCTATTTTCTCATACGTCCTAGAGGATGCTGGGGTCACATCAAGAACCATGGGGTTTATACCAAAACTCTAGAACGGACGGGAGAGTGCGGATGACTCTGCAGCACCGATTGACCAAACATGAGGTCCTCATTAGCCAGGGTATCAAACTTGTAGAACTTCGCAAAGGTGTTTGAACCCGACCAAGTAGCTGCTCGGCAAAATTATAATGCCGAGACCCCTCGGGCAGCCGACCAGGACGAGCCCATCTTCCTGGTAGAATGGGCCTTCACCGATTTCGGTAACGGCAATCCAGCCGTAGAATGAGCCTGCTGAATCGTATGACAGATCTAGCGCGCAATAGTCTGCTTGGAAGCAGGAGCCCCAATTTTATTGTGAGCATACAAGACAAACAGAGCCTCTGTTTTCCTAAACTGAGCCGTTCTGGCGACATAAATTTTCAAAGCTCTTACTACATCGAGAAGCTTTGATTCCAGCAAGGCGTCAGTAGCCACTGGCACCACAATAGGTTGGTTCAAATGGAACGATGACACCACTTTCGGCAGAAACTGCTGACGAGTCCTCAATTCTGCTCTATCTTCATGGAAGATCAAATAAGGGCTCTTGTGAGACAAGGCCGCTAATTCAGACACCCGCCTTGCGGATGCCAATGCCAACAGCATGACCACTTTCCAAGTAAGGAATTTCAACTTTACCTCCTGTAAAGGTTCAAACCAATGAGATTGAAGGAATTGCAACACCACGTTAAGATCCCATGGTGCCACAGGGGGCACAAAAGGAGGTTGGACGTGCAATACGCCTTTCACGAAGGTCTGAACTTCTGGAAGTGAGGCCAACTGTTTTTGGAAGAAAGCCGATAAAGCCGAAATTTGAACTTTAATTGAGCCCAACTTTAGGCCCCCATCCACACCGTCTTGTAGAAAATGGAGAAAACGTCCTAACTGAAATTCTTCTGTAGGAGCTTTCTTGGATTCACCCCAAGACACATACTTTCTCCAAATACGGTGGTAATGTTTAGACGTTACTCCTTTCCTGGCCTGAATAAGAAGAGTAGGGATGACCTCCTTGGGAATACCCTTTCAGGCTAGGATCCGGCGTTCAACCTCCAAGCCGTCAAACAAAGTCACGGTAAGTCTTGGAACACGCACGGCCCCTGCTGTAACAGATCCTCCCTCAGAGGAAGAGGCCAGGGATCTCCTATGAGTAATTCCTGAAGATCTGGATACCAAGCCCTCCTTGGCCAATCTGGAACAAAGAGGATCGCTTGAACCTTTGTTCTTCTTATGAGCTTTATCACTATTGGAATGAGTGGCAGCGGAGGAAACACGTACACCGACCGAAACACCCACGGTGTCACTAGGGCGTCCACTGCTATTGCTTGAGGGTCTCTCGACCTGGAACAATATCTCTGAAGTTTCTTGTTGAGGCAAGACGCCATCATGTCTATTTGAGGCATTACCCAAAGAGCTGTCACTTCTGCAAAGACCTCTTGATGAAGACCCCACTCTCCTGGATGGAGATCGTGTCTGCTGAGGAAGTCTGCTTCCCAGTTGTCCACTCCTGGAATGAAGATCGCTGACAGAGCGTTTGCATGCCTTTCCGCCCAACGGAGCACCTTTGTGGCCTCTGCCATTGCCGCTCTGTTCTTTGTTCCGCCCTGGCGGTTTATGTACGCTACTGCTGTTATGTTGTCCGACTGAATTAAGACGGGACGATTGCGAAGAAAATGTTCCGCTTGCAGAAGGCCGTTGTGAATGGCCCTTAACTCCAGCACGTTTATGTGTAGACACATTTCCTGGCTTGACCATTTTCCCTGGAAGCTTTCCCCCTGCGTGACTGCTCCCCAGCCTCGGAGACTCGCATCCGTGGTCACTACGATCCAGTCCTGGACCCCGAACCTGCGTCCCTCTAGGAGGTGAGAGCTGTGTAGCCACCACAGGAGTGAGATTCTGGTCTTGGAGGACAGGCTTATCCTTCAGTGCATGTGCAGATGGGACCCGGACCACTTGTCCAATAGGTCCCACTGAAACACTCTGGCATGGAATCTGCCAAACTGAATGGCCTCGTAGGCCGCCACCATCTTCCCCAGCAACCGAGTGCATTGATGGATCGACACTCTTGCTGGTTTCAGAATTTGTTTGACCAGGTTCTAAATTTCCAGAGCCTTTTCCACTGGAAGAAAAACTTTCTGTAATTCTGTGTCCAGAATCATTCCCAAAAACAACAGCCGACTTTTCGGAACCAACTGCGATTTTGGCAAGTTTAGGAGCCAACCATGTTGCTGCAGAATTGTCAGGGAGAGCGTAATGTTCTGCAGTAATTGGTCCCTGGATCTCGCCTTTATCAGGAGATCGTCCAAGTACGGGATAATTGTGACTCCTTGTTTGCGCAGGAGAACCATCATTTCGGCCATTACTTTGGTGAAAACCCTCGGAGCCGTGGACAGACCAAACGGCAACGTCTGAAATTGGTAATGACAATCCTGAACTGCCAACCTCAGGTAAGCCTGATGTGGAGGGTAAATGGGAACATATAAGTAGGCATCTTTTATGTCTACCGACACCATAAAATCCCCCTCCTCCAGACTGGAGATCACAGCCCGGAGAGATTCCATCTTGAATTTTAATTTTTTTAGGTAGAAATTGAGGGATTTGAGGTTCAGGATTGGTCTGACTGAGTCGTCTGGCTTCGGAACCACAAACAGGCTCGAATAAAAGCCTTCTCCCTGTTGCGACGGGGGAACCCTGACAATGACTTGATTGTGACACAATGTTTGTATTGCGGCGCATACCACTTCCCTGTCTGGAAGAGAAGCTGGTAAGGCTGATTTGAAAAATCGGTGAGGGGGGACGTCTTGAAACTCCAGTTTGTACCCTTGGGACACTATTTCTAAAACCCATGGGTCTAGGCCCGAACGAGGCCAGAACTGAAGAGCCTGAGACGTGCCCCCACCGGTGCGGACTCCCGCAGAGGAGCCCCAGCGTCATGCGGTGGACTTGTCAGAAGCCGGGGAGGACTTCTGCTCCTGGGAACCGACCACGGCCGGTGATCGCTTACCCTTTCCCTTTCCTCTAGTAGCAAGGAAGGAAGACCCTCGGCCTTTTCTGTATTTATAGGGCCGAAAGGACTGCATCTGATACTGATGTGCTTTCTTTTGTGGTGCAGGCACATAAGGTAAAAATGATTACTTACCCGCGGTAGCCGTAGATACCAACTCAGCGAGGCCATCGCCAAACAATACACCACCTTTATACGGTAGAGACTCCATAGCTTTTTTGGAGTCAGCATCAGCATTCCATTGATGAATCCACAATGCTCTCCTAGCTGAGACTGCCATGGCATTCGCCCGTGAACCCAAGAGGCCAATATCTCTCGCAGCTTCCTTCAAGTAGACTGCAGCGTCCCTGATATGACCTAGCATCAGGAGAATGTTATCCCTATCCAGGGTATCCAATTCAGATGACTGGTTATCTGCCCATTTTTCGATAGCACTACTCACCCATGCAGATGCAATGGCTGGTCTGAGTAGCGTACCCGTGGAGATATAAATGGATTTCAATGTACTTTCCTGCCTACGATTCGCAGGATCCTTTAGGGCTGCCGTGTCAGGGGACGGTAAAGCCGCCATTTTGGACAGCCGTGATAAAGCTTTGTCCACAATGGGGGGTGACTCCCATTTTTCCCTATCCCCAGAGGGAAACAGATACGCCACTACAATCCTTTTGGGAATCTGAAACTTTTTGTCAGGATTTTCCCAAACCTTTTCACAAAGCGCGTTCAGTTCATGAAAGGGAGGAAATGTTACCTCAGGTTTCTTCCCTTTATACATACAGACCCTAGTATCAGGAACAGTAGGGTCCTCAGTGATATGTAATACATCTTTTATAGCCACAATCATGTACTGAATGCTCTTTGCCAGTTTTGAATCTAATCTGGCATCACTATAGTCGACACTTGAGTCAGTGTCTGTGTCGGTATCCGTGTCTGCCAGCTGGGTAAATGAACGTTTTTGTGACCCTGAAGGGGTCTGGACTTGAAACAACACATCCTCTACGGATTTCTTCCAAACCTGGTTCTGAGATTCAGATTTATCCAATATTTTATTAATCAGAGCCACATTTGCATTCAAAGCACTCAAAACATTCACCCAATCCGGTGTCGGCGGTGCCGACAGGGTCACTCCCACAGCCTTTTGTGTCCCCAATACAGTCTCCTCCTGGAAGGAGCACTCTGCCTCAGACATGCCGACACACGTGCACCCACCACACACAGATACACTGGGCCTATAGGGGACAGACCTACAGCAAAGCCTGTCAGAGAGACACAGAGGGAGATATAGCCAGCTCACACCCCAGCGCCCAAAACCCGGTCTGAACACTACAGATAATGTCCCAGACCTGCAGCGCTTTTATAATCTAGTATAATGCACCAAAATTGCTGTACCCCCCCCGTTTTTCACCCTGTTACTTGTTACAGCAGTGTGATGAAGGACCAGCGTCTCTGCAGCCATGTGAATAGAAATGGCACCGGGCTGTGTGCTGTGAGGGCTAAGCCCCGCCTCCTTACTGGCGCGCTTCAGACCCGCTTATTTTTAAACTTTTTGCCACTGGCGGAGGTCCGGACCATGCCCAGACCCTGTCTGCTGTTGCCAGTCAGAAATATGAGGTTTATATGCTGCCCAGGGCGCCACCCCCCGCGCCCTGCACCCTGCAGTGCTATTGTGTGTGGGAGCATGGCGCGCAGCGCGCCCGCTGTGCGGTACCTCAAAGCCGTCACTGAAGTCTTCTGATCTTCTTCTACTCACCTGTCTTCTGACTTCTGGCTCTGCAAGGGGGTTGACGGCGGGCTCTGGGAATGAACACCTAGGCGTACCTAGTGTTCCAAACCCTCAGGAGCTAATGGTGTCCTGTAGCCAAAGAAGCAGATCCTTTAACTCACAGAAGTATGTCTGACTTCTCTCCCCTAAGTCCCACGAAGCAGGGAGACTGTTGCCAGCAGTGCTCCCTGAAAATAAAAAACCTAACTTAAAGTCTTTTCAGAGAAACTCAGTAGAGCTCCTCAGTGTGCATCCAGTCTGCCTGGGCACAGATTCTAAACTGGAGTCTGGAGGAGGGGCATAGAGGGAGGAGCCAGTTCACACCCCTTTGAAAGTCTTAAAGTGCCCATATCTCCTGTGGATCCCGTCTATACCCCATGGTTCTTGATGTGACCCCAGAATCCTCTAGGACGTATGAGAAAAGTAATTTTTTTATCTTTTAAATTCATTATCAAATGGTAATTTCACCTTAGCTACATAAACCCCGGCTACCTTCATTTAAATAGTGCGTTAAACATGCCCCAGAGTGAAATCACAAGCAATATGTTTGGAATTAAATAGCCCGAAAACCAGGTAACTGAAACCTGCAAACCCCCGAAAAACACCTCATTTTTGGATGTAAACAGTTACCGTGCATATAACATGCACGGTAACTGTTTACATCCAAAAATGAGGGTTTTTTCGGGGTTGATTGAATTCAGCCCTTACATGTGAGGACCATACTGTGAACAATGGTCTCAGTTTATAAAGCACATATTGATCCCGATGTACAGAAAAACGCTGTACTCTGAGAATGCTGATATTTGTTCATCTGAGAGGTCTGTAAGGACGTTGTAGCAGAGTTCAAGTAATCTCTATTGCTATAAAGCCACATGCACCTTTTTATGTTGTATACAAGTTAAATGGTATTTAACTTGCAGCACCCCAGCTGCTATAGAAATGCCATATATATATATCCAACAAAGAGAAAATAGACCCCTAATGCGCTATACCACCAATAGCAGCCTTGGAGAACCAAAAGAGAACCTTTCACCGTGATTCTAAATGATACACAATATATAAACAACTTGGAACTCCACGTGGCGCTACTTAATCACCTTCAGAGAAAGCTTACATAGTAGGCATACCAAATTTCAGGTCTCACAGCTGTCTTGATTTGAAAATCAACTACAAGACATAAAATATGTACAACACATAGTGCAATACTGTAAAATAATTAATGGGTATTTTATTAATGGTCCCACTCACATATAAATGTGAAATAAATTGCATGTAGAAAATCACAAGACACGAAGGGTAGTTTTCACTCCACGACTGAATCCTCCTCCATAGAACTCTTGAAATAAAAAATAGGGATAATAGTGCAACACCGTCTTTTTTTTAAAGACAAAAATTTAATAAGGAATGCATCATGCTTCTGAGGAAGGACGTAAGTCCGAAAGCGCTTAAGCAGACAAACGAGCCAGACGAGGATTGGAGCTGCGACCTGGGACCGGTGGAGACGCTGGAACTTGAGGACTTTGCGGTGATTATATCCGGGAGACCTTATCAGGCTTGCAGTTCTATGTGGATATTTTATGCTGATTTTAATTAGATGTTTTGTGAGTGCATTCCTTATTAAATTTTTGTCTTTAAAAAAAAGACGGTGTTGCACTATTATCCCTATTTTTTATTTCAAGAGTTCTATGGAGGAGGATTCAGTCGTGGAGTGAAAACTACCCTTCGTGTCTTGTGATTTTCTACATGCAATTTATTTCACATTTATATGTGAGTGGGACCATTAATAAAATACCCATTAATTATTTTACAGTATTGCACTATGTGTTGTACATATTTTATGTCTTGTAGTTGATTTTCAAATCAAGACAGCTGTGAGACCTGAAATTTGGTATGCCTACTATGTAAGCTTTCTCTGAAGGTGATTAAGTAGCGCCACGTGGAGTTCCAAGTTGTTTATATATATATATATCCCTTCAACAAAGTTCAAACTACAGTATCTTGAAATTTAAAAAAAGATGTCAGCGAAACTCCCGAGTGCAGATTATAGGCGTTACAACGTATCCTCACCCTGTGGTGGGCGGCTGGATGTCAAACACTGGCGGTCGCATGTCTTCCAGCTGGCCCAGGAGGACTCGGGCTGTTTCTTGAGGATCGTATGGCTTATCATAGTTCTGAAAAAATAATAATCAAAAATAATAAAATAAGAAACAGTACTAAATTTTCCAACGCACGTCTAATGTGCTAGAAATGTAATGCAACTTTAGAATACAATGTAGCGATATCTGTCAAAATGCCACAAATACAGAGTTAAGGGGGGTACTCACGGAGCGATATTCTAAGCAATCGGACTAGATTGCTTAGATTTTAAGCATGATCGCTCCGTGTGTACCCCCTACAGCGATAGCGATGCAAAGCCCCGCGCATCACTATCGCTGGTGCTATATTGGCCTGCCATGCAGGCCAATATAGCAGGTCGCTCATTTCACCCGCTGGGTGAAATGAGCGCCCCCCCCCCCCGTCTCCCTCCACACGCTCAGCACACATCTCTCCCACATCGGCCCGTCTATATGGGCCTTTCAACGCACAGTGATGTGCCACAGAGGCAGAACTCTGGGAGGCAACGGAGTCATCTGCCGCCGGGCTCCTGCTCTGAAGGGGGGCACCTCTCCTCCCATTCTGTGACACCACTGAATTAAGTTAATTGATAGCTGCCGCTATCTTTTCAGTGGCCGACTTTCTCACTGGTCCCTGCACCTTTCAAATCACACCCTTTTTATTATACTGTAGATACAGATTTTACAAGTATCACACCCAGGATTAGAAACCACAACCTATTACACTGGAAGCAGACACCTTACTGATGAAGCTGTTTGCTCCTGTATAGGAAATATGAGAATTTTAACTATATGAAGATACTTCTCTGACAATTACACGTAACTTCATATAGTTAGAATTCTCATGCTTCCTCTACAGGAGCAAATAACTCCATCAGTAAAGTGTCTGCTGTTAGTGTAACAGGTCATGGGTTCTAATCCTGGGTATGACTGCTAAGAAATGTGTGATTTAAAATAAAAGACAATTAAATGTATAAATACAGTATATATTTTTTTTTCAGAATACACCATACACACACACACACACACACACACACACACACACACACACACACACACACACACACACATATATTTATCTTAATTTAGGAAATAGGGGGGCACCAATATTTATCTTGCCTCCGGGCAACTGTGACGAACTTACGCCACTGATGTGCCATACTACTTCGCTGTTGACAGTTGTCTTTTAAGCCTTGTGTTCTTTTGTTTCATCCACTGTATTAACACAGCATGTACACATGCAATCATTTAGTTCATTGTGGCCAAAATATTCTTTGGACGAAATAGCACTGCTAATAATCTGTCAAGAGTCCTTTCTGAATGAGAAGGTTCTCAGCTTGTGTTGGTGATCAGGACGGCAGTAATCAGTGAAGTTGGGGGATTGGGGAGCCCATGCTGTATGTAATCTAGGTTTTACCAATCTATGCATGCATGTTATAGGGACTCTTGTTATGTATAGATTTGTTCAATTCAGGCAGGTTGGAGGAAATGAAAGTAAAAAATCTCAACAGCATACTGTGTTTTAACACTAGCAAAGAGTATAATACGTTGCGAAGCCTCTTCTATATATTGTTTCTAAAATTGATCTGAGATTGCATTCTTGTGCCATGGATACATCTCACTGGGGAATATATTAGTCTGACAAGGAACACTTTGTAAAACATGCTTTGTCCTTGATACAGGATTATCCATTCCAACCATGCCCTGCACTCATTGGTGTTTCTGTGTGTGATGATGAAGTCATATCACCTACCTTGGAGTCGAGGAAAGACTGAGCGGCCAACAGCTCGTTAGTTTTTTGTTCAATGATGCCAAGGTACTGCATTATGTTTGCCTCGCGAATGCTGGAGGAAGAGCCAAGCATTTCATCCAGGACAGAGCGGTCACAATTTGTGTTCCTGAACAAAGAATCAACTCCTAAGTAATAAGAGCCATTGTTTCAATTGAAAGAAGAAGATACAAAACATAGTCATTTACACTTAAAAAGCTCAAATAACAGGAAATAAGATGAAAGAATAAAAGAACAATTGATATGAATGAGTTTCATGTTTCCATAATAAATACAAATAGAACAGTAAAAATATTACAAACTGAAATGAATAAATATTATTTATCTCCGACACAATGCATTACTCAAATATTATTGCTAGAAGGAACCACTACGTTTTACCAAAAAACTGATTAAGAAACAACATCTTCATTAATATTCATAGCTATAGGGCTCAATGGAAAATTTGATTTACATTAGTAACTAAACCATGTGCAACATAACATGGATGCAGAACACGATCCTTTGGAAGTAATTAAGCTTTATTTTTTAACAAAAATGTATGCACAGCATTAGCAAGCACTCTTTAATCAAAGATTAATGAGGTAATTTTAACAGTCAACCATGCAGCAACTTCCTCCCGCTGTGCTTAATAGACGGACCCACAGATACATCCAGAAATCTAGAACTATAGATACAACCTGCAGACATCTGTGCCGGTCTTGTTAGATCTCATCAGTCCAAGCCCACACATTGGACGTGCGAAATCTAGCAAGACCTTAGCTCAGTGGTTTCCAAACTTTTTTGAATCACGGCGCCCTAGAATATCAGAATTTTTTTCACGGCACCCCTAGGCCAAAAATTTCTTATTGAGAAATTTAGAAAGAAATATTACATTAAGTAGATCGCGTTTATATGTCATCCTTAGGGTCAGTTGTGTGGTGAGGGACAAGATTTGCTTCTGTTTGGCCACATATTTTATGACTGGCAGCCACCAGCACTGGTTTTGCCTATTATATTGACCATGAATAATTTGAATTGGTCCTGGACCACCAACCCAGGGCACCCGTGCAAGTGTCCCGAGACACCCCAGGGAGCCACGGCACACAGTTTGGGAACCTCTGCCTTAGCCATAAAATGTTGATACAGTATGTGTGTCCTATTTTGTGGTGCTACACAGCTGATAAATAGTAGGCATCAGTAGAAAAGAAGTGTAGGAGACACACCAGCCGGAGAGATGTAACCAGGAGCTTGGGTTTATTGCAGTGCAGTAAGGAGCGTTTTAAGAGAGGATGAGGCCCGTGTGCAGCCTTCTGCATCAGCGGCCCCCTCCTCTCTTACCGAGGCACAAGGTTTTAATACTTACCACTCCAGAGTCCCCCAGGGGTGCCATCCTTCTGCGCAGTGGCAATACAATCTAAGCACAGACTCTTCCAGAAACATGGCACGGCGGCCATTTTCACAAAGATTTTCCTAATGCGCATGCGCGAAATTACGTTAAAAATGGCCGCCGTGCCACGTTTCCAGAGTTTTCAGCAGGCGCAATAGAGTTTGTTCCCCCTAGTGTTCAGACTCTTTTGCGCTGCCAAGAAGGGATGGCTCCGATGGGGGACTCCAGAGCGGTAAGTATTTAACAAATGGGTGCAGTGTGTGCAGGATGGGCCCCCCTAGACCCCGGGGGCCCATGTGGCTTGCACACACTGCACCCATTATAGATACGCAAATGAGTGCAGTTTTGTACAGCCATACTCATAGTTACACAGGCAGGTAGCGGAGATGGAGGGTCAGCCTGGAGCTCTGCACTATATGCCCGTGTAGTACCGTGGCACTCAAACTCATTGGCACAATGGCACCATGCATGCACAGATTAGTCAACAGTGGCCAGTTTGGTAAAGGAGCAGATGCTTCAGTTATGGAGTATCATGGAGACAGCACAGTGGCCATTTCCTGTTCAATTTAACCTCTGTACAAAAACTCTCAGAGAGCACATCTGTGTCCTCATACACCATTGCCTTTTTGCTTCATTTGGCACAAAATGCTTAGCATGGCTATGACGCTCTACCACGAGTAGTGATTGGATGGATTCCTAGGGGTTTTTTTTTGGCTGTCAAAAAATTTGTTTAAAGTAGCAGAATAAAGTAGCATATCTTAAGAAAAATCATAATACGTGGCTATGTCGCAGATTAATTGCACGGTTAATTTGACCATACAGGTGTATGTCTAAACTGGGGAAAGGTGTATGTGGACACCGATAGTCTTTTAAAGATCCTGCCATGAAAATGGTTAAACAAATACAGCTTAGCAGAGTCATTTGAACAGGTTCAAATGTATTATGTTTACAGCCATGCTTATCTGCCTTCTCTATATTACGGGGTAGATTTACTAACCTGCGGTTTGACAAAGCTGTCAGTCAGCGGCTTTGAATGATGGATTTGAAACAGCAACTGCAATAAATGCTAAAACCAGCCTGGTTTAGCATGTAACATACCTCCCAACAGAACCCTCTCCAGGAGGGACAGAATGCTCTGCTCCTGGACTTCCCTTTTAATTTATTATTGCCCTCACCTGTGCTGAAACACCTTTCTTATCCATTAACCTGTTCAAAACAGGTGCTGGCAATAATAAATTAAGAGAAAAGTCCAGAAGCAGAGCATTGTGTCCCTCCTGGAGAGGGTCATGTTGGGAGGTATGATGTAATACAGTCACCGTTTTTCCATCAAAGCCATCAACACTGTAGAAAACGGTGGGAGAGCAATTTTCAAGCTATAGATGTAGCCAGGTATGGCGTATCTGTATAAGCAAGGTCCCTACATTGACTGTGTCAAACAAATGGTCCCTGGAGCTTTCATTGCTACTCTACAGTATGTATACTCTTACTTGTAAAGCTAGCTATTATGGGGCAGTTTCTGTTCCAAGGCTCCAAGTGGAGCCTTGCAAAATATGCAACTGTGCAGATTTTTACCTAACAGCGTAAAGAAATCTCACTTGTTTTTCCTTGCGCCTCTATACAATGTACAGTAGGCTAAAACAAGCAAGATTTCTCTGTCTGCATATTCTGTGATGTACAGTATTAGTTCTAGCCGAATCACCCTCTACGATCTAGTTGTTCAGCATGACCTTGTAAATGACTAGACTGGTTTGTACACAAATGACAAGAAAACATTTTTCTGGATGCCTCAATATGAGAGTTCGGGGATGTTCATGTGTTGATTTGTAAGAGCAGTGCTGAAAGTAGGGTGGTACGGAGTACCATTATGAAAACACGTACCCATCTGAGTTGTGTAGATAGAGTCGTAATACAGAGTGGATGATATATAGAGAAATCAATGGAAGTGAGAAGAACCAGCTATGAAATAAAGTTGTATATATATAAATAACTAAAAAATATATGTAAATTTATTAAAGTAAAAATATACTGGAAAACGGTGGGGAGTGAGTCTCGAACCCGGGGCTGGAGATTACTAGGCAGAAGCTCTAACGGTTTGGCTATAGTAGCCATAAATTATTAGTGGTGCCTCACATCCATATATCTCTAATATTGATCTCCACAATATTTTTCTTTCTCTCCCACAGTCCTACGTGTTGCTATAGCTATGAAATGGTGTTTTTATATATATATTTTTTATGTGTTTTATTAGAAATGTATAGTAATAAAATCATAAGATGAGAACTGCACTGTATTGTAATGCTAATAGGGGACATGTTCCCGAGAATGCACTTATATACAAGAGAATTGCTTTGTGTTATAATAGCATCTATGCTTAGAACACTTCAACACACCTGGAGGTTATAATGAGTGTCAGCATACGATTGGATGACAGTATGTTTAAATATCAGAGTGTGGACAACTGGTGTATACCTTCTGAGGAAACCGTTCTAAATGTTATAACGGAGAAACGCGTTAAGGATCAGACACCGTGCTAGGAAACATCTGCTGGCTCCTAAATTCTGCTATTCTGGCCGCATTTATCCTGTCTGGCTACGAAGTGATCAATCCACCTGGCAGATCAACACAGCTGACTGTGACATCCACCAGCAGGTCCGTTTGACCGGAGAGAAGGGAGACCGCCCATCTGGGGGCCCCTCCGGCGGAGGGACGTCTTGCCTGTGTCACTACGGTTGCCGGCCGCTCCATCCTGTAAGAGGTTTCACAACGTGGTCAGCGGAGAAGTGAGGTGAGAAACCCTGCATTGACCTATCCGGTCATTGCACCTGTTCGGACCACACTACACGCTGGCAATAGAAAAGTGAATCAGAGTGGCGGCTGGTCACAGCGGGCTCCTGGTGATTATGTACCAGATCTTAATGATTTAGAAACTGCACCTTAAATCACAATTTAAAACGCCTGGATCTAAAGCCATACATCTTTTTGGTCACCAAATTAATTTCCTGTAGCCATAGGAAGAAAGTGGGCCATTTAAATAACAACGGCCCTAAAATATCTCTGGACATAGGCGTATAAAAAGAGACTTTTTAATACAATTGACTTTGGACTGCCATTATATGTATGAATTCTGATATCATGGTGGAGCTGTGATACTGATTATCAGACACTGCAGTGTTTCCTAGCTTAATAAGTGTTACTATGTGTGTATATGCATTATTTATGCTGATTTTATAGAAGTAAAAATATCTTTTATATAATAAATGACATTGGAATATATGCGCTCTCTATAGATATTTAATCATTAAGAAATATGGTTGTGGTACTCAGTACCACCAGCCCACCAATGGGGCATGATTTATAAGGTGCATTTGTGTGTGTGGGACATAAAATGGTGTCAGTGGCATAACTGTGTGTGGCATAATATGCAATAGGCATTACGGTGTCTGGCATAATGTGTAATGGGCATTATGATGAGTGTCATAATGTGTAATGGGCACAACGGTGTGTGGCATAATGTGTAACTGGCATTACGGTGTGTGGCATAGTGTGTAATACGCATTACGGTGTGTGGCATAATGTGTAAGAGGCATTACGGTGTGTGGCATAATGTGGCCATGCCCCTATTGTCATGTAGCCACTCCCCTAGTTTCGTGTGACCACTCCCCTCATGACACATGGTCACGACCATTTATACTATCAGTACCACTAAGAATTTTTTTTTACTTGCACCACTGTGTAAGAGTCATACAACACATTTACTACCATGATACTATGTATGTAGATATGCAGTAACCCTTAGCAACCAATCTTAGCCATTAATTACTACAAAACAACAACAATCTCAGTGGTTGCTACGTGTTACAGAACATTTCTGCACACACTGTAGCATAACTGACATAAATACGCCTAAAAATTATTTCCAGTAAATATTTTTTTCAGTATAATAATACCTCTATATGCTGTTATAGTAAAATAAGTTGTAATATACCCCTTAAATTAATGCTTCAGTAATTTTGTATATGAACAGTTAGCTTTAAAGGGTTTATGAAGGTCTCATCCTCCTGATCCACTGACATCCTGATATACAATTTACGTGGCTCATAATCAGGGACAGCGGTACAGGGCTGCATCGCTTATTAGTAATCAGGGCAAGTAGGATTACAATTCTAGAACAATGCAGAACAAAATACATATTTCAAATGTGTGTTTTACCATTCATAGTAAGAACTGCTGAAGGTCAAAGAGTTGTTTCATGCCATTGATTTTAATGCTCCTTGTGTTTCTTTATGAATGCAAATGACTTGACTACAACACAAAAGTTATTCAAATGTATACCTCTGGCACTGTAGGGGCAACTGCACAGACACAATATCAGGTTGCTGACATTGTGTTTTAAAATTGAATTTAGAACTTTTGAAAGGAAAACAGGATGGGATCTATTATGCGTAATGCTTAGAATTATGAGTTTCCCACAATAAAGGGTTTTTATCCAATTTGGAGAACTATGCCTAAAGTATACTAAATTACTTTTAAAAGTGATCCATGTCTTTGCACACACTGCTCTACTCACCCTCCTCCTGAATCATTTATACAGAAGAGCTCATTATAATGTCTCTGTGCTACCCAAATTAACTCTTTCCCCACAACTACAGTATACTGGATAAATGTAAGGAAAGAGTTACGTAGGCAGTACGGCTGCAGCAGTATCATTTGAGGCAAAAAGCGGTCACTGCGCCTAATTCACCTGATCGCTGCTGTGCGTTTTCGCACAGCAGCCGATCAGGTGTGAATTTGAACATGCGCCAGCACCCGATGGCCGTTTCAGTCCTGCGATTGCCTCTGCCTGATTGCGGCCCGGGCAACACAGGCGTGCACGTACCGTGCGGGGGGCGGGCCACGGCGGCTGCGTGACGTCAAACGCAGCTGCTGCGACCTAGACAGCGACGAGTAGCTCCCTGCCAGCGTGCAAGTACAAAAGCATCGCCGCTGTGCGATGCTTTTGTACTTGCGCGGCGGGGCAGAGCCACACATGCGGGGTGGACTAGCCCTGTGCTGGGCGTCCCCCCCGCATGTCTGAGTAACTGATCGTAGCCATGCAAAATTTTGCACGGCTACGATCAAGTCTGAATTAGGCCCACTGACAGGCAACGGTAAGTAGCTGTGACACACACACACACATATCTATTATATATTGAGCATTTCACTTAGAGGACAGTAGCTCACTCTCACTTGCAGTAATAGCAGCCACTGTGGCGAGAAGGCCAGAGGAACACACTAATGATGGATGCCAACAGGATATTAGACAATTGACACCCCTGGGTGGACTAACCAGGTGAGTGGTGCAGAGAGAGTGAGAGAGAAAGGGAGGAGAGAGAATAAGAGGTGGAAGAAAGAGAGAGAAAGAGGGTGCAAGGAGAGACAGAAACAGGGGGGTAGAGAAGGAGGGAGAGAGAGAGAAAGAGAGTATGAGGGAGCAGGGATAAGAGGGAGAGAACGAAAACAGGATGGATAAAGAGAAAGAGAACAGGAGCAAAGGAGAGAGTGATTAATAAAATGGGAGGAAGAGGGGGGGAGATAGAGGGAATGGGGAAGAAAATGGGAGAGAGAATGATTAGGGGAGGAGGAGAGAGTAAAAGAAGAGAAAGAGTACAATGACGGAGAGAGTGTGGGGTGGTGAGGGCACAATAGTTAGAGACCCATGAATGACGGGTCTGAAATACTAGTGTGTATGTTGTATACCGTATATGCATAGCTGTTCAGGTGTGCTACTTTAAACTGATGAAACAGGCGTATACAAGTAGATAAATTAGATCATATGAAAAGTAATGCCAGGACAAGTGAAGGTCCATACACACGGTGAGATTCGGGCTATGCCCGATTCTCACTATGCGACATGGACTGTGGTCGGTATCACAAGCAAAGATGACTGTGCTTGCGATACTGATTTTGGCTATGTGACAATTTTGACTATCTTTTACACAAGATAGTCAAATCTGAATTGCCTGCACAGTCTATTTTTGCTTGCGATGCCGATTCCGTGAGACCGTGTATCGGCATCGCAAGCTGAGTACATACCGTGCAATATGCACTAACTTTCCTTATGATTTTGACTATATAGTCAAAATCGTAAGAAAAGTTAAGCACATATCACTTTAGACCACTGTATATCTGATAACAAAGTCTGGCATTCTGCAACAAACAATATATAAATAAAGTATGGAGTGTCCGGTTCTAAACCCAGTACTTCAGATCATGTTAATGGCCAAAAACTAGTGAAACATGGTTAGTAAAAGCAGTGCCCTATTAAATTTCAGCCATAAACACGATTGGAAGCGCCATGTTTTAGGCTGACGCTTGGTAAATAAACCCCTACAGCAGGCCTGGCCAACCTGTGGCTTTCCACCTGTTGTGAAACTAGAAGTACCAGCATGTCCTACCATCATTTTGCTATTAGGGAATGGATAAACTGTAGCAGGGCATGCTGCAATGTGTAGTTTTACTACAGCTGGAGAGCCAAAGGTTGGCCAAACCTGCCCTACAGTATATGTCAACATATACATAAATAGGGGATATCATGCACTGTATAGTTATACAGGGTTAGCTCATCTGTCAATGCCAAGGCAACACCTGTAGGTGGGTCCCTAGCATCTGTGTACCAAGTGTACTCAGGATGTCCC
Organism: Pseudophryne corroboree; assembly: GCF_028390025.1. NCBI lineage: Eukaryota > Metazoa > Chordata > Amphibia > Anura > Myobatrachidae > Pseudophryne > Pseudophryne corroboree. The sequence goes on from NC_086453.1 coordinate 120,959,552, forward strand.
AGTACAGACTCCATTTTTAAAGTGTGCAACAGCCATGATGGGAGCAACCAAGCTCCACAAACAAATCAGAAATCGGTGCAGGAGAGTTAGCACACAGTGGTCGTGCTGCATTTACAATCATTGCAACTGGACTGTACCTATACTGGACAGCAGGCAAATATCTGAGTGACCACCGTGGTCCATGGATGCTTAGATCAGGCTTCAAGCAGTTATACTGGATAACTACCAGCCTATTGTATGCAATGACGGGATGGCCAAGGTTGTAAATAGATGCTTGACATTAGTAATAATAAGAATTTACTTACCGATAATTCTATTTCTCGGAGTCCGTAGTGGATGCTGGGGTTCCTGAAAGGACCATGGGGAATAGCGGCTCCGCAGGAGACAGGGCACAAAAGTAAAGCTTTTACAGGTCAGGTGGTGTGTACTGGCTCCTCCCCCTATGACCCTCCTCCAGACTCCAGTTAGGTACTGTGCCCGGACGAGCGTACACAATAAGGGAGGATTTTGAATCCCGGGTAAGACTCATACCAGCCACACCAATCACACCGTACAACTTGTGATCTAAACCCAGTTAACAGTATGATAACAGAGGAGCCTCTGAAAGATGGCTTCCTAAACAATAACCCGAATTAGTTAACAATAACTATGTACAAGTATTGCAGATAATCCGCACTTGGGATGGGCGCCCAGCATCCACTACGGACTCCGAGAAATAGAATTATCGGTAAGTAAATTCTTATTTTCTCTAACGTCCTAAGTGGATGCTGGGGTTCCTGAAAGGACCATGGGGATTATACCAAAGCTCCCAAACGGGCGGGAGAGTGCGGATGACTCTGCAGCACCGAATGAGAGAACTCCAGGTCCTCCTTTGCCAGGGTATCAAATTTGTAAAAATTTACAAACGTGTTCTCCCCTGACCACGTAGCTGCTCGGCAGAGTTGTAATGCCGAGACCCCTCGGGCAGCCGCCCAAGATGAGCCCACCTTCCTTGCGGAATGGGCCTTAACAGATTTAGGCTGTGGCAGGCCTGCCACAGAATGTACAAGTTGAATTTTGTTACAAATCCAACGAGCAATCGACTGCTTAGAAGCAGGTGCACCCAACTTGTTGGGTGCATACAGTATAAACAGCGAGTCAGATTTTCTGACTCCAGCCGTCCTTTAAATGTATATTTTTAAGGCTCTGACAACGTCCAACAACTTGGAGTCCTTCAAGTCGTCTGTAGCCGCAGGCACTACAATAGGCTGGTTCAGGTGAAACGCTGATACCACCTTAGGGAGAAAATGCGGACGCGTCCGCAGCTCTGCCCTATGTCGAATGGAAAATTAAATAAGGGCTTTTATAAAACAAAGCCGCCAGTACAGATACTCTCCCGGCCGAAGCCAGGGCCAGTAACATAGTCACTTTCCATGTGAGATATTTCAAATCCACATTCTTTAGTGGTTCAAACCAATTGGATTTGAGGAAATCTAAAACTACATTTAGATCCCACGGTGCCACCTTAGGCACCACAGGAGGCTGTATATGCAGTACTCCTTTGATAAAAATCTGGACCTCAGGGACTGAGGCCAATTCTTTTTGGAAGAATATTGATAGGGCCGAAATTTGAACCTTAATAGATCCCAATTTGAGACCCATAGACAATCCTGATTGCAGGAAATGTAGGAAAACGACCCAGTTGAAATTCCTCCATCGGAGCACTCCGCTGCTCGCACCACGCAACATATTTTCGCCAAATACGGCGATAATGCTTCGCGGTGACTTCCTTCCTTGCCTTTATCAAGGTAGGAATGACTTTTTCTGGAATGCCTTTTCCTTTTAGGATCTGGCATTCAAACGCCATGCCGTCAAACGCAGCCGCGGTAATTCTTGAAAAAGACAAGTACCCTGCTGAAGCAGGTCCCTTCTCAGAAGTAGAGGCCACGGATCGTCCGTGACCATCTCTTGAAGTTCCGGGTACCAAGTCCTTCTTGGCCAATCCGGAGCCACTAGTCTTACTCCTCTTTGCCGTATAATCCTCAATACCTTTGGTATGAGAGGCAGAGGAGGAAACACATATACCGACTGGTACACCCAAGGTGTTACCAGCGCGTCCACAGCTATTGCCTGCGGATCTCTTGACCTGGCGCAATACCTGTCCAGTGTTTTGTTGAGGCGAGACGCCATCATGTCCACCATTGGTTTTACCCAACGGTTTAATAGCATGTGGAAAACTTCTGGATGAAGTCCCCACTCTCCCGGGTGAAGGTCGTGTCTGCTGAGGAAGTCTGCTTCCCAGTTGTCCACGCCCGGGATGAATACTGCTGACAGTGCTATCACGTGATTCTCCGCCCAGCGAAGGATCCTGGCAGCTTCTGCCATTGCCCTCCTGCTTCTTGTGCCGCCCTGTCTGTTTACATGGGCGACTGCCGTGATGTTGTCCGACTGGATCAACACCGGTCTTCCTTGAAGCAGAGGTTCCGCCTGGCTTAGAGCATTGTAGATTGCTCTTAGTTCCAGAATGCTTATGTGAAGAGACTTTTTCAGGCTCGACCACACTCCCTGGAAATTTCTTCCCTGTGTGACTGCTCCCCAGCCTCTCAGGCTGGCCTCCGTGGTCACCAGGATCCAATCCTGCATGCCGAATCTGCGGCCCTCCAATAGATGAGCCTCCTGCAACCACCACAGAAGGGATACCCTTGTCCTCGGCGACAGGGTTATCCGCAGGTGCATCTGAAGATGCGACCCTGACCATTTGTCCAACAGATCCCTTTGCATGGAATCTGCCGAAAGGGATTGCTTCGTAAGAAGCTACCATTTTTTCCCAGGACTCTTGTGCATTGATGTACAGACACCTTTCCTGGTTTTAGGAGGTTCCTGACCAGGTCAGATAACTCCTTGGCTTTTTCTTCGGGAAGAAAAACCTTTTTCTGAACTGTGTCCAGAATCATCCCCAGGAACAGCAGACGAGTTGTCGGCATTAATTGGGATTTTGGAATATTCAGAATCCATCCGTGCTGCTTTAGCACCTCTTGAGATAGTGCTAAACCCATCTCTAGCTGTTCTCTGGACCTTGCCCTTATTAGGAGATCGTCCAAGTATGGGATAATTAATACGCCTTTTCTTCGAAGAAGAAATATTATCTCGGCCATTACCTTTGTAAAGACCCGAGGTGCCGTGGACAAACCAAACGGCAGCGTCTGAAACTGATAGTGACAGTTTTGTACAACGAACCTGAGGTACCCCTGGTGTGAGGGGTAATTGGAACGTGGAGATACGCATCCTTGATGTCCAAGGATACCATAAAGTCCCCTTCTTCCAGGTTCGCTATCACTGCTCTGAGTGACTCCATCTTGAACTTGGACTTCTTTATGTACAGGTTCAAGGACTTCAGATTTAGAATAGGCCTTACCGAGCCATCCGGCTTCGGTACCACAAAAAGAGTGGAATAATACCCCTTCCCTTGTTGTAGAAGAGGTACCTTGACTATCACCTGCTGAGAATACAGCTTGTGAATGGCTTCCAAAACCGTCTCCCTTTCTGAGGGGGACGTTGGTAAAGCAGACTTCAGGAAACGGCGAGGTGGCTCTGTCTCTAATTTCAACCTGTACCCCTGAGATATTATCTGCAGGATCCAGGGATTTACCTGCGAGTGAGCCCACTGCGCGCTGTAATTCTTGAGACGACCGCCTACCGCCCCCGAGTCCGCTTGCGAAGCCCCAGCGTCATGCTGAGGCTTTTGTAGAAGCCGGGGAGGGCTTCTGTTCCTGGGAAGGAGCTGCCTGTTGCTGTCTCTTCCCTCGTCCTCTGCCTCGTGGCAGATATGAATAGCCCTTTGCTCTCTTTTTAAAGGAACGAAAGGGCTGCGTTGAAAGGTCGGTGCCTTTTTCAGTTGGGGAGTGACTTGAGGTAGAAAGGTGGATTTCCCGGCCGTAGCCGTGGCCACCAAATCCGATAGACCGACCCCAAATAACTCCTCTACGCATCGCCTGTCCACTGTCGTGTCCATAAAGCTCTTCTGGCCGAAATGGACATAGCACTTACCCGTGATGCCAGTGTGCAGATATCTCTCTGTGCATCACGCATATAAAGAAATGCATCCTTTATTTGTTCTAACGACAGTAAAATATTGTCCCTGTCCAGGGTATCAATATTTTCGATCAGGGACTCTGACCAAACTACCCCAGCACTGCACATCCAGGCAGTCGCAATAGCTGGTCGTAGTATAACACCTGCATGTGTGTATATACCTTTTTGGATATTTTCCATCCTCCTATCTGATGGATCTTTAAGTGCGGCCGTCTCAGGAGAGGGTAACGCCACTTGTTTTGATGAGCGTGTTAGCGCTTTGTCCACCCTAGGAGGTGTTTCCCAGCGCTCCCTAACCTCTGGCGGGAAAGGGTATAAAGCCAATAACTTCTTTGAAATTAGCAGTTTTTTATCGGGGCACCCCACGCTTCATCACACACGTCATTTAATTCTTCTGATTCGGTAAAAACTACTGGTAGTTTTTTCACACCCCACATAATACCCTGTTTAGTGGTACCTGTAGTATCAGCTAAATGTAACATCTCCTTTATTGCCAAAATCATATAACGTGTGGCCCTACTGGAAAATACGGTTGATTCGTCACCTTCACCACCGGAATCAGTGCCTGTGTCTGGGTCTGTGTCGACCGACTGAGGCAAGGGGCGTTTTACAGCCCCTGACGGTGTTTGAGGCGCCTGGACAGGCACTAATTGAGTGTCCGGCCGCCTCATGTCGGCAAACGACTGCTTAAGCGAGTTGACGCTATCCCGTAATTCCACAAATAAGGGCATCCATTCTGGTGTCGACCCCCTAGAAGGTGACATCCTCATATTTGGCAATTGCTCCGCCTCCACACCAATAACGTCCTCATACATGTCGACACACACGTACCGACACACAGCAGACACACCGGGAATGCTCTATACGAAGACAGGACCCACTAGCCCTTTGGGGAGACAGAGGGAGAGTCTGCCAGCACACACCAAAAAGCGCTATATATGACAGGGATAGCCTTATGATTAAGTGCTCCCTTATAGCTGCTTTTATATTTATATATTGCCATTTATTTTGCCCCCCCTCTCTGTTATACCCTGTTTCTGTAGTGCAGTGCAGGGGAGAGACCTGGGAGCCTTCCTGACCAGCGGAGCTGTGACAGAAAATGGCGCCGTGTGCTGAGGAGATAGGCCCCGCCCCTTTTCCGGCGGGCTCGTCTCCCGCTATTTAGTACATTTAGGCAGGGGTAAATATCTCCATATAGCCTCTGGGGCTATATGTGAGGTATTTTTAGCCTTTTTAAAGGTTTTCATTTGCCTCCCAGGGCGCCCCCCCCCCAGCGCCCTGCACCCTCAGTGACTGCCGTGTGAAGTGTGCTGAGAGGAAAATGGCGCACAGCTGCAGTGCTGTGCGCTACCTTAAGAAGACTGCAGGAGTCTTCAGCCGCCGATTCTGGACCTCTTCTTGCTTCAGCATCTGTGAGGGGGCCGGCGGCGTGGCTCCGGTGACCATCCAGGCTGTACCTGTGATCGTCCCTCTGGAGCTTCATGTCCAGTAGCCAAGAAGCCAATCCATCCTGCACGCAGGTGAGTTCACTTCTTCTCCCCTCTGTCCCTCGTTGCAGTGATCCTGTTGCCAGCAGGAATCACTGTAAAATAAAAAACCTAAGCTAAACTCTCTAAGCAGCTCTTTATGAGAGCCACCTAGAATTGCACCCTTCTCGGCCGGGCACAAAAATCTAACTGGAGTCTGGAGGAGGGTCATAGGGGGAGGAGCCAGTACACACCACCTGACCTGTAAAAGCTTTACTTTTGTGCCCTGTCTCCTGCGGAGCCGCTATTCCCCATGGTCCTTTCAGGAACCCCAGCATCCACTTAGGACGTTAGAGAAAGTGCATTAGTAAAGTACAGCTCCCCCCTTCCATTTCCCCCCCTCCCTCTCCCAGAGCACCAACCCATCTGGCAGTCCTCCCTGAGCTGGTATTATCAAAAAGTAAAGTGATAGAAAAATGCTGGGACTATACAATACTTCTCATTTCCATTGAAATCAATCTGATTCAAACATACTGTATTGATTTAATGACAGCATTACATCAGACAGGCCTATTAACTGCATGCATGCAAACACTTAATTTCACCTAAACAAATGTTCTTTATTCTTTCTCACATCTCCACTCAAATACATTTTGTTCAAACAAAACTTAGGAACAGACAATCATATCCACTTTCATTGCTTGCTTTTTGCTGTAATACAGGGGGAAGCCAGCAGTCACATTATGTCCATTGCCAGAGATGGCAGATGTGGAGACACAGCGCCTGACTCTTCTTCACAAGCAAAAGCAAACACAGCAATGTCTATTTGGCGTTGGCCTATCTGAGAGTTTATGCAAATAGCCTACAAAGTCCTTTCCTTGTGCACATCCTTGCCGTCAAATGTGCAACTAATGGGGGTCATTCCGACCCGTTCGCTTGCTGCGTTTTCTCGCAGCAGAGCGAACGGGTCCCTGCTGCGCATACGCAGGCCCCATTGTGCGCCTGCAGGACGGCCGACGGCCGTAGCAGGGCAGCGATCGCCTCTGCCTGAATGACAGGCAGAGGCGATCGATGGGCGGGAGGGGGTGAAACGGCAGCGTTTGGCCGCCGTTTCGTAGGCGCGGTCCGGCCAACGCAGGCGTGGCCGGACCGAACGGAGGGCAGGCCGCAGCGGCTGCATGACATCATACGCAGCTGCTGCGGGCCAGGGAGCGAGAAGTAGCTCCCAGCCAGGGTGCTAAAGCTGCGCTGACCGGGAGTTACTCCTGAAGTGCAAAGGCATCGCCGCTGTGTGATGCCTTTGCACTTCTGTGAGGGGGGGCCGGACTGAAATGCGGAGCGAACTATCCCCATGCTGGCAAAATTTTGCACAGCTACGATCAACTCGGAATGACCCCCATTGAGAAGACCACTGTGTATGTATATTGTAATGCGAGATTGGAAAGCTACACCAGAACTATGGCAGGTGCAGTTTCTCCGTGCTGACCACAGCCTGTGCCAATGCCAGCGCATGTACATCAGGAAAAGCAGCTGCTTGCATTGGCACACCCATGACACGCACACTTAACGGACCATGGCCCTCATTCCGAGTTGATTTCTCGCTAGCTGCTTTTAGCAGCCGTACAAACGCATAGTCGCCGCCCACGGGGGAGTGTATTTTCGCTTTGCAAGTGTGCGAACACGTGTGCAGTCGAGAGGGACGAAAAAGTTTTTTCCAGTTTCTGAGTAGCTCTGGACTTACTCAGCCCTTGGGATCACTTCAGTCTTTTTGGTCCTGGAATTGACGTCAGACACCAGCCCTGCAAACGCTTGGACACGCCTGCATTTTTCCAAACACTCCCTGAAAACCTGTCAGTTGCCACCCACAAACGCCCTCTTCCTAGAAACATTGAAACATAGAATTTGATGGTAGATAAGAACCATTTGGCCCATCTAGTCTGCCCTTTTTTTAACCATATTTTTATCTCAAAACTTATTTGATCCTTATTTCTTTTTAAGGATATCCTTATGTCTATCCCATGCATGCTTAAATTGCTCTACTGTCTTAGCCTCTACCACCTCTGATGGGAGGCCCTTCCACTTGTCCACTAACCTTTCTGTGAAGTAATTTTTCCTCATATTTCTCCTGAACCTTCCCCTCTCCAGTCTCAGTGCATGTCCTCGTGTCCTATTGCTTCTCTTCATTTAGAGAATGTTTCCCTCCTGGACTTTGTTAAAACCCTTGATATGTTTGAAAGTTTCTATCATGTCCCCCCTTTCCCTTCTCTGCTCCAAACTATACATATTGAGATTTCTTAGTCTTTCTGGGTATGTTTTGTGATGTAGGCCATGCACCATTCTAGTTGTTCTTCTTTGTACAGTCTCTAATGTATTAATATCCTTTTGAAGATATGGGGGTATATGCAATTGCGGTCGAATTCCCGAAATTGTTGAATTTCGGGATTTTTTCGCCAAAAAAAAAAAAAAAAAAATCGTCAATGCAATTCAGTACTTTCCGTCAAAGAAACGGACTTTCAAAATTCGACTTTTTGAAATTCGACTTTTGTCAAATTTGACTTTTCTGCAATGATGCAAGTGCTGCAATTCGACCAAAGTGTATTCAATTCAAGTTTGGAAATTCGACAACAGTGCTTTTAGACAGTAAATTCGTCATTTTCAATCCGCCACACTTTGGAGGGTGAAACCAATAAAAAAAATTTAAAACATGTTTTTTTTGGTGTTTTTTTTTTTTGGGAATAGCATATCTATTTATATTAGAAGGGATTAGGTACTTGGTTTGTCTTTTTTGGTTGCACAAGTATTATTTATATATTTTTAAAAAGATTTTTTTTTTTTAAATAGCTGGAACATAAAATCAAGGAAAAAAATGGCGTGGGGTCCCCCCTCCAAAGCATAACCAGCCTCGGGCTCTTCGAGCTGGTCCTGGTTCTAAAAATGCGGGGAAAAATTTGACAGGGGATCCTCCGTATTTTTAAAACCAGCACCGGGCTCTGCGCCTGGTGCAAAAAATACGGGGGACAAAAAGAGTAGGGGTCCCCCGTATTTTTTACACCAGCATCGGGCTCCACTAGCTGGACAGATAATGCCACAGCCGGGGGTCACTTTTATACAGTGCCCTGCGGCCGTGGCATTAAATATCCAACTAGTCACCCCTGGCTGGGGTACCCTGGGGGAGTGGGGACCCCTTCAATCAAGGGGTCCCCCCCCCGCCACCCAAGGGCCAGGGGTGAAGCCCGAGGCTGTCCCCCCCATCCAAGGGCTGCGGATGGGAGGCTGATAGCCTTGAGAAAAATGTCAGAATATTGTTTTTTCCAGTAGTACTACAAGTCCCAGCAAGCCTCCCCCGCAAGCTGGTACTTGGAGAACCACAAGTACCAGCATGCGGGAGAAAAACGGGCCCGCTGGTACCTGTAGTACTACTGGGAAAAAAATACCCAAATAAAAACAGGACACACACATCGTGACAAGTACAACTTTATTACATACTGCCGACACACACATACTTACCTATGTTGACACGCCGACTGCCACAGTCTCCGACGATCCGAGGGTACCTGTTAAAAAATTATACTCACCTTCCAGCGTCCAGTGATAAATCCACGTCCAGAGTATAATCCAGGTACTTGGCAAAATAACAAAACGTAAAAACCCGTGCCAGCGGACTGAAAGGGGTCCCATGTTGACACATGAGACCCCTTTCCCCGAATGCAGAGACCTCTACGTGACAGCTGTCACTGAAAGGTCTCTTCAGCCAATCAGCGAGTGCAACGTCCTTGCACTCTGCTGATTGGCTCTGCGCGTCTGAGCTCAGACAGCGCATCGCAAAGCCTCTCCATTATATTCAATGGTGGGAACTTTGCGGCTAGCGGTGGGGTCACCCGCCGGTCTGCGGCTGACCGCGGGTAACCCCCCCGCTGACGGCAAAGTTCCCACCATTGAAATAATGGAGAGAGCTGTGCGATGCGCTGTCACAGCACAGACAGCGCACAGCCAATCAGGTGAGCGCCACGTAGTAGCGCTTCCTGATTGGCTGAAGGGACCTCAGTGACAGGAGTCACGTGGGGTCCCGGCACATTCGGGGAAAGGGGTCTCATGTGTCAATATGGGACCCCTTTCAGTCCGGCATGGTCGGGTATGCGGTTTGTTTTTTTAACAAGTACGTGGATTATACTCTGGACATGGATTTATCTCTGGACGCTGGAAGGTGAGTATAATTTTTTCACAGGTACCCTCGGATCGTCGGAGACTGTGGCAGTCGGCATGTCATCATAGGTAAGTATGTGTGTGTCGGCAGTGTGTAATAAAGTTGTACTTGTCACGGTGTGTGTGTCCTGTTTTTATTTGGGTATTTTTTTTCCAGTAGTACTACAGGTACCAGCGGGCCCGTTTTTCTCCCGCATGCTGGTACTTGTGGTTCTCCAAGTACCAGCTTGCGGGGGAGGCTTGCTGGGACTTGTAGTACTACTGGAAAAAACAATATTCTGTCATTTTACTCAAGGCTATCAGCCTCCCATCCGCAGCCTTTGGATATTTAATGCCACGGCCGCAGGGCGCTGTATAAAAGTGACCCCCGGCTGTGGCATTATCTGTCCAGCTAGTGGAGCCCGATGCTGGTGTATAAAATACGGGGGGACCCCTACTCTTTTTGTCCCCCGTATTTTTTGCACCAGCATCAGGCGCAGAGCCCGGTGCTGGTTTTAAAAATATGGGGGATCCCATGTCAATTTTGTCCCCGCATTTTTAGAACCAGGACCAGCTCGAAGAGCCCGAGGCTGGTTATGCTTTGGAGGGGGGACCCCACGCCATTTTTTTCCGGGTTTTTCCCGTTTTTACTTGTTTTTTTAATTCGCGGCAAAATCCGGCAAATCGGCCGTTTTTCGTCCGCGGGAATGTCGAATCCGTTTTTCATTGAATATGGTGAATTCCGGCAGCCACCTGCCGGAATTCACCTGTCGAATTAAAAAACGGCGATAATTTGCCGCGATTCGCCGTGAATTGCATATACCCCATGGCCTCCAGAATTGAACACAGTATTCTAGATGAGGCCGTACCAATGACCTATACAGTGGCATTATTACTTCTTTCTGCTGCTGATTCCTCTCCCAATGAAGCCAAGCATCTGACTAGCCTTCCTCATTGCTTTGTTACATTGCTTACCTGCCTTTAAGTCACCTGAAATAGTGACTCCAAGATCCCTTTCCTCCTCAGTAGTTTCCAGTATAGTGCCATTAATAATATATTTAGCCTTTGGATTTTTGAGACCCAAGTGCATGATTTTGCATTTTTGGGCATTAAACTGTAATTGCCACACTCTTGACCATTCCTCTAGTCTACATAGATCTTCAGTCATTTGTTCTACCCCACCTGGTGTGTCTATCCTGTTGCATACCTTTGTGTCATCTGCAAAAAGGCATACTTTCCCTTTAATGCCATTTGCAATGTCACCAATAAAGATATTAAAAAGCACTGGTCCAAGTACAGATCCTTGGGGTACTCCACTGGTAACATTTCCCTCCTGTGAATGCACTCCATTTACCACAACTCTCTGTTTTCTATCCTGCAACCAAGATCTTATCCATTCAATAATTCTAGTATCCAATCCCAAACTTCCAAGTTTATTTAGCAGTCTGCGATGTGGAACAGTGTCAAAAGCCTTACTAAAGTCTAGATAAGCTATATCCACGGCTCCACCTTTATCCATCACTTTAGTCACGCAGTCAAAAAAGTCCATAAGATTTGTTTGACATGATCTCCCCCCAGTGAATCCATGCTGTTTGGGATCCTGTAAATTGCTGAATTTTAAATAATCTACAACTCTTTCTTTTAAGAGTGTTTCCATCAATGTCCCTACTACTGATGTAAGACTTACTGGTCTGTAGTTGTTTGCCTCTTCCTTGCTTCCACTTTTGTTTAGTGGGAATTACTCCTGCAGCTAATGACTGGTTGAATAATTCTGTCAATAGTGCTACCAGCACCTCTTTAAGTTCTTTTAGTATCCTTGGATGTATCCCATCTGGCCCCATAGATTTGTCCACTTTCAGCTTTGAGTTCTGTTAGGACCTTCTCCTCTGTAAATGTACTTGTGTCATTTTCCTGAATATCCCTGCAACTTAACTGTGGCCCTTTCCCCTCTCTTTTAGTGGTGAACACTGAGCAAAAATAATTATAAGATGATCTGCTATTACATTGTCTCCCTCAACAAGACTCCCAGTGTCTGTCTTTAGTTTTATAATTCCGCCTTTTGTTTTTCTCCTTTCGCTTACATACCTGAAAAAAAGTTTTGCCTCCTTTATTCACTGACTGGGCCATTTTCTCTTCAGCTTGTGCCTTTGCACGTCTGATTACCTTCTTAGTCTCCTTCTGTCTAACAAGATATATCTCTTTGTCTTATTTTGTGTCTGCTTATATTTCCTAAAAGCCATCTTTTTTTCTTTCACAATATTTGCTACTTCTTTCGCAAACCACACTGGCTTCCTTTTCCTTGTGTTTTTCCTAACACTTTTGATACAAAGGTCTGTTGCCTTTAATATTGCACTTTTTAATGTTTCCCACCTGTCCTGCACTGCTTCCAAGTTCCTCCACTCTGCCAAAGAATTGCTTACACATTTTCCCATCCCTACAAAATCAGCCTTCCTAAAATCCAACACCTTTGTTTTTGCATGGGATGAGTCAGTCTCTGTCTTTGTGCTGAACCATACTGCTTGATGATCATTGGATCCCAGGTTTTCACCCACTTTTACGTCTGATATTCTGTCTCCATTTGTAAGTATTAAGTCTAATATTGCGTCTTTCTGAGTGGGCTCTCTCACCAATTGGTGGAGGGATGCTCCCTGAAGGGAATTTAAAATGTCACTACTTCTAGTGGAACTAGCAACAGACACATCCCAGTTTATATCAGGAAGATTAAAGTCTCCCATGATTATTACCTCTCCTGTTAATGCCATTTTAGTTATGTCCTCCAATAGGTACTTGTCCAGTTCTTCTTCCTGTCCTGGTGGCCTGTATATCTTCCTGTCAATCTTCTTGCGATCGGCTGTGCAAATGGATTCTTCGTTAAATCCATCACTCAGCAACGATCCGCTTTGTACCCGTACAACGCGCCTGCGCATTGCGGTGCATACGCATGCGCAGTAGTAACTTGTTCGCTGCGCTGCGAAAAACGGCAGCGAGCGATCAACTCGGAATGACCCCCCATATATGTAAGAACAGGTAGCAACCTCTCAGTCACCGCCAAGGAACACTCATCTGAATAGATCGCAACAGCACCTCTTTGTGTTCACTCTGGGTAACGCATGCACCAGACGTTTTCATGCATGCTCAGTTGCGGGATGCAGTCAGTTTACCTCCAATCAAAATCCCGACGTTCAAAATCCCGACACCAATTGACCGATGGTCAAAATCCCGACAAGGTCAAAATCCCGACATTGACAAAATACCGACATTTAAAATACCGACAAGGTCAAAATACCGACATGTAAAATGCCGACAGATCAAAATACCGACATGAGTTTTTCATGATTTTTTTCATTGAAACCGACTTGGTCATACTTTACCATCCCAGTGGACCTGGAGGGGGAATATAATAGTGTGCCGAGCACAGCGAGCCATGCGAGGGGACGCAGTACACTTTATATGGTGTCCATGTTGACTTATGTCGACATACGCACAAAAAACAACAAAAAAACGCATGTCGGTATTTTGAACTGTCAGCATTTTACATGTCGATATTTTGACCTTGTCTGTATTTTAAATGTCGGTATTTTGTCCATGTCGGTATTTTGACCTTGTCGGGATTTTGACCATCGGTCAATTGGTGTCGGGATTTTGAACGTCGGCATTTTGATTAGAGGTATTTCATACTGATCCCCTCAGTTGCAAGTATGTGAACATCGGCATTGTGTGGAGATTGTGAACTGCTCTGAATCACAGGGACAGTAATATAAGTATGCTGGTTACTTAATCATTTAAAAGTTACATTAGTTTTTAAAAACATACTATAAGAATTTATGTACAGCCAAAGATAATTTCAAATGTTAATGAATTTACATTTACCTTAAGACCTGGCATTTAAAGCCCCTATACAATTCCAAGGGAGGATCGGTGGCTCAGCTGGGCTCATCCCTGAGAATTACGGTACTGCTACACAATCACAGATATTTTTGTGCACCTCTGCAATGTTGGTGACCGCAGGTGCCAGAGAAACGAAGAACGCCAGCACTTTGTGGCTATCGCTGTAACTGAATTGCACCCAGTGGGGCAGATGTATTAAGCCTGGAGAAGGCATAAAGAAGTGATAAAGTGGTGATAAGTGATAATTGACAGTTATGAGCTGATTGGCTGGTGCGTTATCACCTTGCACTTATCACCGCTTTATCACTTCTTTATGCCTTCTCCAGGCTTAATACAACTGCCCCATAGTGACCAGCTGTAAACAAAGCAGCATGTACCTGTTTTCAGCTGATCCAAAACTTTCATGACTCCTTTCAGCTGCTGTTCATAGACATCTGCTTTTTTTACAGCCTCTTCCTCTTTATCTTCAATGTTCTTAAGGATTGACCGATGCTCCTGCTCCAGACATACTCCTTGTGCTTTGAATTCTTCAATATCTCTTTTTATCTGTGAAATACAGACACTCTTCACATGCTTGTATGTCTAAACCAACGGCCTGGCTCAAAGCTATATCCTGGGGAATGTGGATAGGTTCACAGACACTGTCATGTATTAGTGATATCTGGCATATGACATCTTAAGTCTTTCATCTAGATTTGCCTTCCTGCATATTTGCACATTTCTAAAGTTGGTACAGAGTAGAGAACCTACAGCAACAGCCAAGCTAAAGTTCCCTGCATCAATACATTCACTAAACATGGTGCAGAATAATACAATAATGAGATGAGAAACGCATAACAATGCAAGCAGTGAGAATGGCTGCAATGTGACAGCGTCCTGATTTGTTTCATCGCTGTTTTTCTCATGTTGCTCTAAGGGTGCTCACATGATTTTCTCCCAATTCAAAAGCTCTTTGTGTTATGCTGTCTTCACAACATGGCAAAAAGAGTAGTAATTGGCATAAATAGGGATTATCAATCTCTATGGAAGCAGGTCGTACATAGCACAGGGGTGTAGTACGGTATGCCGGCGCTCGGGCTCCCGGCGACCAGCATACCGGCGCCGGGAGCCCGACCGCCGGCATACCGACAGCGTGGCAAGTGCAAAGGAGCCCCTTGCGGGCTCGCTGCGCTCGCCACGCTGCGGGCACGGTGGCGCGCTACGCGCGCCACACTATTTTATTCCCCCTCCAGGGGGGTCATGGACCCCCACGAGGGAGAATAGCTGTCGGTATGCCGGGTGTCGGGATTCCGGCGCCGGTATACTGTGCACCGGGATCCCGACATTCGGCATAGTGAAGACCACCCATAGCACAGATGTCAGTCTTATTTACCTCTTCCATGCTCTGTGTTGCCTCACCCCTCTGCCATATACATTACTTCACTGGCTTCCTATACACCCCAGAGTACAGTTCAAACCCCTCTCCCTTACAAACAAGCCCTTCATCACACCACTTCCCTACCACTCCTGGGGCAGTATGGACGGTGTAATGGTTAGCATTACTGCCTCACAGCACTGAGGCCATGGATTCAATTCCCAACACATCCCAAACTATGTGGAGTTTGTATAATGTCCCTGTGCTTGTGTGGGTTTCCACCAGGTAGTCCAGTTTACTCCCACAATCCAAAAATATACTGGTAAGGTAGTGTGTGTGTGTGTGTGTGTGTGTGTGTGTGTGTAGATGTGCTTAGGGCAGATTAGATGGGCCAAGTGGTTCTTATCTGCCATCAAATTCCATGGGCGGAATGTAATGAAGTCTGAGTTCAGCGGCTGTGTGGGATACCTGCCGAACGCAATGTTTTTTTTTTAAAGGGGCACTCACTTACAAGGCTAAGCCATGCCTTGTAAAGAAGTTTCCTTTTAAAAAAATGTCCGAGTTCGTCCTGCATCCCCCACGGCCACTGATTTATATCATTATCATCATTATATCCCGGCCTATGGGGGTAATTCTGAGTTGATCGCAGCAGGAACTTTGTTAGCAGTTGGGCAAAACCATGTGCACTGCAGGGGAGGCAGATATTACATGTGCAGAGAGAGTTAGATTTGGGTGGGGTGTGTTCAATCTGCAATCTAATTTGCAGTGTAAAAATAAAGCAGCCAGTATTTACCCTGCACAGAATCAAAATAACCCACCCAAATCTAACTCTCTCTGCACATGTTATATCTGCCTCCCCTGCAGTGCACATGGTTTTGACCAACTGCTAAGTTCCTGCTGCGATCAACTCAGAATTACCCCCTATGTTTCTATGT